>NC_059435.1:72970615-73143115 GCF_021028975.2 Sphaerodactylus townsendi | reverse complement strand
CACCCCCCCCCCCCCCCACCCCCCCCCCCCCCCACCCCCCCCCCCCCCCACCCCCCCCCCCCCCCACCCCCCCCCCCCCCCACCCCCCCCCCCCCCCACCCCCCCCCCCCCCCACCCCCCCCCCCCCCCACCCCCCCCCCCCCCCACCCCCCCCCCCCCCCACCCCCCCCCCCCCCCACCCCCCCCCCCCCCCACCCCCCCCCCCCCCCACCCCCCCCCCCCCCCACCCCCCCCCCCCCCCACCCCCCCCCCCCCCCACCCCCCCCCCCCCCCACCCCCCCCCCCCCCCACCCCCCCCCCCCCCCACCCCCCCCCCCCCCCACCCCCCCCCCCCCCCACCCCCCCCCCCCCCCACCCCCCCCCCCCCCCACCCCCCCCCCCCCCCACCCCCCCCCCCCCCCACCCCCCCCCCCCCCCACCCCCCCCCCCCCCCACCCCCCCCCCCCCCCACCCCCCCCCCCCCCCACCCCCCCCCCCCCCCACCCCCCCCCCCCCCCACCCCCCCCCCCCCCCACCCCCCCCCCCCCCCACCCCCCCCCCCCCCCACCCCCCCCCCCCCCCACCCCCCCCCCCCCCCACCCCCCCCCCCCCCCACCCCCCCCCCCCCCCACCCCCCCCCCCCCCCACCCCCCCCCCCCCCCACCCCCCCCCCCCCCCACCCCCCCCCCCCCCCACCCCCCCCCCCCCCCACCCCCCCCCCCCCCCACCCCCCCCCCCCCCCACCCCCCCCCCCCCCCACCCCCCCCCCCCCCCACCCCCCCCCCCCCCCACCCCCCCCCCCCCCCACCCCCCCCCCCCCCCACCCCCCCCCCCCCCCACCCCCCCCCCCCCCCACCCCCCCCCCCCCCCACCCCCCCCCCCCCCCACCCCCCCCCCCCCCCACCCCCCCCCCCCCCCACCCCCCCCCCCCCCCACCCCCCCCCCCCCCCACCCCCCCCCCCCCCCACCCCCCCCCCCCCCCACCCCCCCCCCCCCCCACCCCCCCCCCCCCCCACCCCCCCCCCCCCCCACCCCCCCCCCCCCCCACCCCCCCCCCCCCCCACCCCCCCCCCCCCCCACCCCCCCCCCCCCCCACCCCCCCCCCCCCCCACCCCCCCCCCCCCCCACCCCCCCCCCCCCCCACCCCCCCCCCCCCCCACCCCCCCCCCCCCCCACCCCCCCCCCCCCCCACCCCCCCCCCCCCCCACCCCCCCCCCCCCCCACCCCCCCCCCCCCCCACCCCCCCCCCCCCCCACCCCCCCCCCCCCCCACCCCCCCCCCCCCCCACCCCCCCCCCCCCCCACCCCCCCCCCCCCCCACCCCCCCCCCCCCCCACCCCCCCCCCCCCCCACCCCCCCCCCCCCCCACCCCCCCCCCCCCCCACCCCCCCCCCCCCCCACCCCCCCCCCCCCCCACCCCCCCCCCCCCCCACCCCCCCCCCCCCCCACCCCCCCCCCCCCCCACCCCCCCCCCCCCCCACCCCCCCCCCCCCCCACCCCCCCCCCCCCCCACCCCCCCCCCCCCCCACCCCCCCCCCCCCCCACCCCCCCCCCCCCCCACCCCCCCCCCCCCCCACCCCCCCCCCCCCCCACCCCCCCCCCCCCCCACCCCCCCCCCCCCCCACCCCCCCCCCCCCCCACCCCCCCCCCCCCCCACCCCCCCCCCCCCCCACCCCCCCCCCCCCCCACCCCCCCCCCCCCCCACCCCCCCCCCCCCCCACCCCCCCCCCCCCCCACCCCCCCCCCCCCCCACCCCCCCCCCCCCCCACCCCCCCCCCCCCCCACCCCCCCCCCCCCCCACCCCCCCCCCCCCCCACCCCCCCCCCCCCCCACCCCCCCCCCCCCCCACCCCCCCCCCCCCCCACCCCCCCCCCCCCCCACCCCCCCCCCCCCCCACCCCCCCCCCCCCCCACCCCCCCCCCCCCCCACCCCCCCCCCCCCCCACCCCCCCCCCCCCCCACCCCCCCCCCCCCCCACCCCCCCCCCCCCCCACCCCCCCCCCCCCCCACCCCCCCCCCCCCCCACCCCCCCCCCCCCCCACCCCCCCCCCCCCCCACCCCCCCCCCCCCCCACCCCCCCCCCCCCCCACCCCCCCCCCCCCCCACCCCCCCCCCCCCCCACCCCCCCCCCCCCCCACCCCCCCCCCCCCCCACCCCCCCCCCCCCCCACCCCCCCCCCCCCCCACCCCCCCCCCCCCCCACCCCCCCCCCCCCCCACCCCCCCCCCCCCCCACCCCCCCCCCCCCCCACCCCCCCCCCCCCCCACCCCCCCCCCCCCCCACCCCCCCCCCCCCCCACCCCCCCCCCCCCCCACCCCCCCCCCCCCCCACCCCCCCCCCCCCCCACCCCCCCCCCCCCCCACCCCCCCCCCCCCCCACCCCCCCCCCCCCCCACCCCCCCCCCCCCCCACCCCCCCCCCCCCCCACCCCCCCCCCCCCCCACCCCCCCCCCCCCCCACCCCCCCCCCCCCCCACCCCCCCCCCCCCCCACCCCCCCCCCCCCCCACCCCCCCCCCCCCCCACCCCCCCCCCCCCCCACCCCCCCCCCCCCCCACCCCCCCCCCCCCCCACCCCCCCCCCCCCCCACCCCCCCCCCCCCCCACCCCCCCCCCCCCCCACCCCCCCCCCCCCCCACCCCCCCCCCCCCCCACCCCCCCCCCCCCCCACCCCCCCCCCCCCCCACCCCCCCCCCCCCCCACCCCCCCCCCCCCCCACCCCCCCCCCCCCCCACCCCCCCCCCCCCCCACCCCCCCCCCCCCCCACCCCCCCCCCCCCCCACCCCCCCCCCCCCCCACCCCCCCCCCCCCCCACCCCCCCCCCCCCCCACCCCCCCCCCCCCCCACCCCCCCCCCCCCCCACCCCCCCCCCCCCCCACCCCCCCCCCCCCCCACCCCCCCCCCCCCCCACCCCCCCCCCCCCCCACCCCCCCCCCCCCCCACCCCCCCCCCCCCCCACCCCCCCCCCCCCCCACCCCCCCCCCCCCCCACCCCCCCCCCCCCCCACCCCCCCCCCCCCCCACCCCCCCCCCCCCCCACCCCCCCCCCCCCCCACCCCCCCCCCCCCCCACCCCCCCCCCCCCCCACCCCCCCCCCCCCCCACCCCCCCCCCCCCCCACCCCCCCCCCCCCCCACCCCCCCCCCCCCCCACCCCCCCCCCCCCCCACCCCCCCCCCCCCCCACCCCCCCCCCCCCCCACCCCCCCCCCCCCCCACCCCCCCCCCCCCCCACCCCCCCCCCCCCCCACCCCCCCCCCCCCCCACCCCCCCCCCCCCCCACCCCCCCCCCCCCCCACCCCCCCCCCCCCCCACCCCCCCCCCCCCCCACCCCCCCCCCCCCCCACCCCCCCCCCCCCCCACCCCCCCCCCCCCCCACCCCCCCCCCCCCCCACCCCCCCCCCCCCCCACCCCCCCCCCCCCCCACCCCCCCCCCCCCCCACCCCCCCCCCCCCCCACCCCCCCCCCCCCCCACCCCCCCCCCCCCCCACCCCCCCCCCCCCCCACCCCCCCCCCCCCCCACCCCCCCCCCCCCCCACCCCCCCCCCCCCCCACCCCCCCCCCCCCCCACCCCCCCCCCCCCCCACCCCCCCCCCCCCCCACCCCCCCCCCCCCCCACCCCCCCCCCCCCCCACCCCCCCCCCCCCCCACCCCCCCCCCCCCCCACCCCCCCCCCCCCCCACCCCCCCCCCCCCCCACCCCCCCCCCCCCCCACCCCCCCCCCCCCCCACCCCCCCCCCCCCCCACCCCCCCCCCCCCCCACCCCCCCCCCCCCCCACCCCCCCCCCCCCCCACCCCCCCCCCCCCCCACCCCCCCCCCCCCCCACCCCCCCCCCCCCCCACCCCCCCCCCCCCCCACCCCCCCCCCCCCCCACCCCCCCCCCCCCCCACCCCCCCCCCCCCCCACCCCCCCCCCCCCCCACCCCCCCCCCCCCCCACCCCCCCCCCCCCCCACCCCCCCCCCCCCCCACCCCCCCCCCCCCCCACCCCCCCCCCCCCCCACCCCCCCCCCCCCCCACCCCCCCCCCCCCCCACCCCCCCCCCCCCCCACCCCCCCCCCCCCCCACCCCCCCCCCCCCCCACCCCCCCCCCCCCCCACCCCCCCCCCCCCCCACCCCCCCCCCCCCCCACCCCCCCCCCCCCCCACCCCCCCCCCCCCCCACCCCCCCCCCCCCCCACCCCCCCCCCCCCCCACCCCCCCCCCCCCCCACCCCCCCCCCCCCCCACCCCCCCCCCCCCCCACCCCCCCCCCCCCCCACCCCCCCCCCCCCCCACCCCCCCCCCCCCCCACCCCCCCCCCCCCCCACCCCCCCCCCCCCCCACCCCCCCCCCCCCCCACCCCCCCCCCCCCCCACCCCCCCCCCCCCCCACCCCCCCCCCCCCCCACCCCCCCCCCCCCCCACCCCCCCCCCCCCCCACCCCCCCCCCCCCCCACCCCCCCCCCCCCCCACCCCCCCCCCCCCCCACCCCCCCCCCCCCCCACCCCCCCCCCCCCCCACCCCCCCCCCCCCCCACCCCCCCCCCCCCCCACCCCCCCCCCCCCCCACCCCCCCCCCCCCCCACCCCCCCCCCCCCCCACCCCCCCCCCCCCCCACCCCCCCCCCCCCCCACCCCCCCCCCCCCCCACCCCCCCCCCCCCCCACCCCCCCCCCCCCCCACCCCCCCCCCCCCCCACCCCCCCCCCCCCCCACCCCCCCCCCCCCCCACCCCCCCCCCCCCCCACCCCCCCCCCCCCCCACCCCCCCCCCCCCCCACCCCCCCCCCCCCCCACCCCCCCCCCCCCCCACCCCCCCCCCCCCCCACCCCCCCCCCCCCCCACCCCCCCCCCCCCCCACCCCCCCCCCCCCCCACCCCCCCCCCCCCCCACCCCCCCCCCCCCCCACCCCCCCCCCCCCCCACCCCCCCCCCCCCCCACCCCCCCCCCCCCCCACCCCCCCCCCCCCCCACCCCCCCCCCCCCCCACCCCCCCCCCCCCCCACCCCCCCCCCCCCCCACCCCCCCCCCCCCCCACCCCCCCCCCCCCCCACCCCCCCCCCCCCCCACCCCCCCCCCCCCCCACCCCCCCCCCCCCCCACCCCCCCCCCCCCCCACCCCCCCCCCCCCCCACCCCCCCCCCCCCCCACCCCCCCCCCCCCCCACCCCCCCCCCCCCCCACCCCCCCCCCCCCCCACCCCCCCCCCCCCCCACCCCCCCCCCCCCCCACCCCCCCCCCCCCCCACCCCCCCCCCCCCCCACCCCCCCCCCCCCCCACCCCCCCCCCCCCCCACCCCCCCCCCCCCCCACCCCCCCCCCCCCCCACCCCCCCCCCCCCCCACCCCCCCCCCCCCCCACCCCCCCCCCCCCCCACCCCCCCCCCCCCCCACCCCCCCCCCCCCCCACCCCCCCCCCCCCCCACCCCCCCCCCCCCCCACCCCCCCCCCCCCCCACCCCCCCCCCCCCCCACCCCCCCCCCCCCCCACCCCCCCCCCCCCCCACCCCCCCCCCCCCCCACCCCCCCCCCCCCCCACCCCCCCCCCCCCCCACCCCCCCCCCCCCCCACCCCCCCCCCCCCCCACCCCCCCCCCCCCCCACCCCCCCCCCCCCCCACCCCCCCCCCCCCCCACCCCCCCCCCCCCCCACCCCCCCCCCCCCCCACCCCCCCCCCCCCCCACCCCCCCCCCCCCCCACCCCCCCCCCCCCCCACCCCCCCCCCCCCCCACCCCCCCCCCCCCCCACCCCCCCCCCCCCCCACCCCCCCCCCCCCCCACCCCCCCCCCCCCCCACCCCCCCCCCCCCCCACCCCCCCCCCCCCCCACCCCCCCCCCCCCCCACCCCCCCCCCCCCCCACCCCCCCCCCCCCCCACCCCCCCCCCCCCCCACCCCCCCCCCCCCCCACCCCCCCCCCCCCCCACCCCCCCCCCCCCCCACCCCCCCCCCCCCCCACCCCCCCCCCCCCCCACCCCCCCCCCCCCCCACCCCCCCCCCCCCCCACCCCCCCCCCCCCCCACCCCCCCCCCCCCCCACCCCCCCCCCCCCCCACCCCCCCCCCCCCCCACCCCCCCCCCCCCCCACCCCCCCCCCCCCCCACCCCCCCCCCCCCCCACCCCCCCCCCCCCCCACCCCCCCCCCCCCCCACCCCCCCCCCCCCCCACCCCCCCCCCCCCCCACCCCCCCCCCCCCCCACCCCCCCCCCCCCCCACCCCCCCCCCCCCCCACCCCCCCCCCCCCCCACCCCCCCCCCCCCCCACCCCCCCCCCCCCCCACCCCCCCCCCCCCCCACCCCCCCCCCCCCCCACCCCCCCCCCCCCCCACCCCCCCCCCCCCCCACCCCCCCCCCCCCCCACCCCCCCCCCCCCCCACCCCCCCCCCCCCCCACCCCCCCCCCCCCCCACCCCCCCCCCCCCCCACCCCCCCCCCCCCCCACCCCCCCCCCCCCCCACCCCCCCCCCCCCCCACCCCCCCCCCCCCCCACCCCCCCCCCCCCCCACCCCCCCCCCCCCCCACCCCCCCCCCCCCCCACCCCCCCCCCCCCCCACCCCCCCCCCCCCCCACCCCCCCCCCCCCCCACCCCCCCCCCCCCCCACCCCCCCCCCCCCCCACCCCCCCCCCCCCCCACCCCCCCCCCCCCCCACCCCCCCCCCCCCCCACCCCCCCCCCCCCCCACCCCCCCCCCCCCCCACCCCCCCCCCCCCCCACCCCCCCCCCCCCCCACCCCCCCCCCCCCCCACCCCCCCCCCCCCCCACCCCCCCCCCCCCCCACCCCCCCCCCCCCCCACCCCCCCCCCCCCCCACCCCCCCCCCCCCCCACCCCCCCCCCCCCCCACCCCCCCCCCCCCCCACCCCCCCCCCCCCCCACCCCCCCCCCCCCCCACCCCCCCCCCCCCCCACCCCCCCCCCCCCCCACCCCCCCCCCCCCCCACCCCCCCCCCCCCCCACCCCCCCCCCCCCCCACCCCCCCCCCCCCCCACCCCCCCCCCCCCCCACCCCCCCCCCCCCCCACCCCCCCCCCCCCCCACCCCCCCCCCCCCCCACCCCCCCCCCCCCCCACCCCCCCCCCCCCCCACCCCCCCCCCCCCCCACCCCCCCCCCCCCCCACCCCCCCCCCCCCCCACCCCCCCCCCCCCCCACCCCCCCCCCCCCCCACCCCCCCCCCCCCCCACCCCCCCCCCCCCCCACCCCCCCCCCCCCCCACCCCCCCCCCCCCCCACCCCCCCCCCCCCCCACCCCCCCCCCCCCCCACCCCCCCCCCCCCCCACCCCCCCCCCCCCCCACCCCCCCCCCCCCCCACCCCCCCCCCCCCCCACCCCCCCCCCCCCCCACCCCCCCCCCCCCCCACCCCCCCCCCCCCCCACCCCCCCCCCCCCCCACCCCCCCCCCCCCCCACCCCCCCCCCCCCCCACCCCCCCCCCCCCCCACCCCCCCCCCCCCCCACCCCCCCCCCCCCCCACCCCCCCCCCCCCCCACCCCCCCCCCCCCCCACCCCCCCCCCCCCCCACCCCCCCCCCCCCCCACCCCCCCCCCCCCCCACCCCCCCCCCCCCCCACCCCCCCCCCCCCCCACCCCCCCCCCCCCCCACCCCCCCCCCCCCCCACCCCCCCCCCCCCCCACCCCCCCCCCCCCCCACCCCCCCCCCCCCCCACCCCCCCCCCCCCCCACCCCCCCCCCCCCCCACCCCCCCCCCCCCCCACCCCCCCCCCCCCCCACCCCCCCCCCCCCCCACCCCCCCCCCCCCCCACCCCCCCCCCCCCCCACCCCCCCCCCCCCCCACCCCCCCCCCCCCCCACCCCCCCCCCCCCCCACCCCCCCCCCCCCCCACCCCCCCCCCCCCCCACCCCCCCCCCCCCCCACCCCCCCCCCCCCCCACCCCCCCCCCCCCCCACCCCCCCCCCCCCCCACCCCCCCCCCCCCCCACCCCCCCCCCCCCCCACCCCCCCCCCCCCCCACCCCCCCCCCCCCCCACCCCCCCCCCCCCCCACCCCCCCCCCCCCCCACCCCCCCCCCCCCCCACCCCCCCCCCCCCCCACCCCCCCCCCCCCCCACCCCCCCCCCCCCCCACCCCCCCCCCCCCCCACCCCCCCCCCCCCCCACCCCCCCCCCCCCCCACCCCCCCCCCCCCCCACCCCCCCCCCCCCCCACCCCCCCCCCCCCCCACCCCCCCCCCCCCCCACCCCCCCCCCCCCCCACCCCCCCCCCCCCCCACCCCCCCCCCCCCCCACCCCCCCCCCCCCCCACCCCCCCCCCCCCCCACCCCCCCCCCCCCCCACCCCCCCCCCCCCCCACCCCCCCCCCCCCCCACCCCCCCCCCCCCCCACCCCCCCCCCCCCCCACCCCCCCCCCCCCCCACCCCCCCCCCCCCCCACCCCCCCCCCCCCCCACCCCCCCCCCCCCCCACCCCCCCCCCCCCCCACCCCCCCCCCCCCCCACCCCCCCCCCCCCCCACCCCCCCCCCCCCCCACCCCCCCCCCCCCCCACCCCCCCCCCCCCCCACCCCCCCCCCCCCCCACCCCCCCCCCCCCCCACCCCCCCCCCCCCCCACCCCCCCCCCCCCCCACCCCCCCCCCCCCCCACCCCCCCCCCCCCCCACCCCCCCCCCCCCCCACCCCCCCCCCCCCCCACCCCCCCCCCCCCCCACCCCCCCCCCCCCCCACCCCCCCCCCCCCCCACCCCCCCCCCCCCCCACCCCCCCCCCCCCCCACCCCCCCCCCCCCCCACCCCCCCCCCCCCCCACCCCCCCCCCCCCCCACCCCCCCCCCCCCCCACCCCCCCCCCCCCCCACCCCCCCCCCCCCCCACCCCCCCCCCCCCCCACCCCCCCCCCCCCCCACCCCCCCCCCCCCCCACCCCCCCCCCCCCCCACCCCCCCCCCCCCCCACCCCCCCCCCCCCCCACCCCCCCCCCCCCCCACCCCCCCCCCCCCCCACCCCCCCCCCCCCCCACCCCCCCCCCCCCCCACCCCCCCCCCCCCCCACCCCCCCCCCCCCCCACCCCCCCCCCCCCCCACCCCCCCCCCCCCCCACCCCCCCCCCCCCCCACCCCCCCCCCCCCCCACCCCCCCCCCCCCCCACCCCCCCCCCCCCCCACCCCCCCCCCCCCCCACCCCCCCCCCCCCCCACCCCCCCCCCCCCCCACCCCCCCCCCCCCCCACCCCCCCCCCCCCCCACCCCCCCCCCCCCCCACCCCCCCCCCCCCCCACCCCCCCCCCCCCCCACCCCCCCCCCCCCCCACCCCCCCCCCCCCCCACCCCCCCCCCCCCCCACCCCCCCCCCCCCCCACCCCCCCCCCCCCCCACCCCCCCCCCCCCCCACCCCCCCCCCCCCCCACCCCCCCCCCCCCCCACCCCCCCCCCCCCCCACCCCCCCCCCCCCCCACCCCCCCCCCCCCCCACCCCCCCCCCCCCCCACCCCCCCCCCCCCCCACCCCCCCCCCCCCCCACCCCCCCCCCCCCCCACCCCCCCCCCCCCCCACCCCCCCCCCCCCCCACCCCCCCCCCCCCCCACCCCCCCCCCCCCCCACCCCCCCCCCCCCCCACCCCCCCCCCCCCCCACCCCCCCCCCCCCCCACCCCCCCCCCCCCCCACCCCCCCCCCCCCCCACCCCCCCCCCCCCCCACCCCCCCCCCCCCCCACCCCCCCCCCCCCCCACCCCCCCCCCCCCCCACCCCCCCCCCCCCCCACCCCCCCCCCCCCCCACCCCCCCCCCCCCCCACCCCCCCCCCCCCCCACCCCCCCCCCCCCCCACCCCCCCCCCCCCCCACCCCCCCCCCCCCCCACCCCCCCCCCCCCCCACCCCCCCCCCCCCCCACCCCCCCCCCCCCCCACCCCCCCCCCCCCCCACCCCCCCCCCCCCCCACCCCCCCCCCCCCCCACCCCCCCCCCCCCCCACCCCCCCCCCCCCCCACCCCCCCCCCCCCCCACCCCCCCCCCCCCCCACCCCCCCCCCCCCCCACCCCCCCCCCCCCCCACCCCCCCCCCCCCCCACCCCCCCCCCCCCCCACCCCCCCCCCCCCCCACCCCCCCCCCCCCCCACCCCCCCCCCCCCCCACCCCCCCCCCCCCCCACCCCCCCCCCCCCCCACCCCCCCCCCCCCCCACCCCCCCCCCCCCCCACCCCCCCCCCCCCCCACCCCCCCCCCCCCCCACCCCCCCCCCCCCCCACCCCCCCCCCCCCCCACCCCCCCCCCCCCCCACCCCCCCCCCCCCCCACCCCCCCCCCCCCCCACCCCCCCCCCCCCCCACCCCCCCCCCCCCCCACCCCCCCCCCCCCCCACCCCCCCCCCCCCCCACCCCCCCCCCCCCCCACCCCCCCCCCCCCCCACCCCCCCCCCCCCCCACCCCCCCCCCCCCCCACCCCCCCCCCCCCCCACCCCCCCCCCCCCCCACCCCCCCCCCCCCCCACCCCCCCCCCCCCCCACCCCCCCCCCCCCCCACCCCCCCCCCCCCCCACCCCCCCCCCCCCCCACCCCCCCCCCCCCCCACCCCCCCCCCCCCCCACCCCCCCCCCCCCCCACCCCCCCCCCCCCCCACCCCCCCCCCCCCCCACCCCCCCCCCCCCCCACCCCCCCCCCCCCCCACCCCCCCCCCCCCCCACCCCCCCCCCCCCCCACCCCCCCCCCCCCCCACCCCCCCCCCCCCCCACCCCCCCCCCCCCCCACCCCCCCCCCCCCCCACCCCCCCCCCCCCCCACCCCCCCCCCCCCCCACCCCCCCCCCCCCCCACCCCCCCCCCCCCCCACCCCCCCCCCCCCCCACCCCCCCCCCCCCCCACCCCCCCCCCCCCCCACCCCCCCCCCCCCCCACCCCCCCCCCCCCCCACCCCCCCCCCCCCCCACCCCCCCCCCCCCCCACCCCCCCCCCCCCCCACCCCCCCCCCCCCCCACCCCCCCCCCCCCCCACCCCCCCCCCCCCCCACCCCCCCCCCCCCCCACCCCCCCCCCCCCCCACCCCCCCCCCCCCCCACCCCCCCCCCCCCCCACCCCCCCCCCCCCCCACCCCCCCCCCCCCCCACCCCCCCCCCCCCCCACCCCCCCCCCCCCCCACCCCCCCCCCCCCCCACCCCCCCCCCCCCCCACCCCCCCCCCCCCCCACCCCCCCCCCCCCCCACCCCCCCCCCCCCCCACCCCCCCCCCCCCCCACCCCCCCCCCCCCCCACCCCCCCCCCCCCCCACCCCCCCCCCCCCCCACCCCCCCCCCCCCCCACCCCCCCCCCCCCCCACCCCCCCCCCCCCCCACCCCCCCCCCCCCCCACCCCCCCCCCCCCCCACCCCCCCCCCCCCCCACCCCCCCCCCCCCCCACCCCCCCCCCCCCCCACCCCCCCCCCCCCCCACCCCCCCCCCCCCCCACCCCCCCCCCCCCCCACCCCCCCCCCCCCCCACCCCCCCCCCCCCCCACCCCCCCCCCCCCCCACCCCCCCCCCCCCCCACCCCCCCCCCCCCCCACCCCCCCCCCCCCCCACCCCCCCCCCCCCCCACCCCCCCCCCCCCCCACCCCCCCCCCCCCCCACCCCCCCCCCCCCCCACCCCCCCCCCCCCCCACCCCCCCCCCCCCCCACCCCCCCCCCCCCCCACCCCCCCCCCCCCCCACCCCCCCCCCCCCCCACCCCCCCCCCCCCCCACCCCCCCCCCCCCCCACCCCCCCCCCCCCCCACCCCCCCCCCCCCCCACCCCCCCCCCCCCCCACCCCCCCCCCCCCCCACCCCCCCCCCCCCCCACCCCCCCCCCCCCCCACCCCCCCCCCCCCCCACCCCCCCCCCCCCCCACCCCCCCCCCCCCCCACCCCCCCCCCCCCCCACCCCCCCCCCCCCCCACCCCCCCCCCCCCCCACCCCCCCCCCCCCCCACCCCCCCCCCCCCCCACCCCCCCCCCCCCCCACCCCCCCCCCCCCCCACCCCCCCCCCCCCCCACCCCCCCCCCCCCCCACCCCCCCCCCCCCCCACCCCCCCCCCCCCCCACCCCCCCCCCCCCCCACCCCCCCCCCCCCCCACCCCCCCCCCCCCCCACCCCCCCCCCCCCCCACCCCCCCCCCCCCCCACCCCCCCCCCCCCCCACCCCCCCCCCCCCCCACCCCCCCCCCCCCCCACCCCCCCCCCCCCCCACCCCCCCCCCCCCCCACCCCCCCCCCCCCCCACCCCCCCCCCCCCCCACCCCCCCCCCCCCCCACCCCCCCCCCCCCCCACCCCCCCCCCCCCCCACCCCCCCCCCCCCCCACCCCCCCCCCCCCCCACCCCCCCCCCCCCCCACCCCCCCCCCCCCCCACCCCCCCCCCCCCCCACCCCCCCCCCCCCCCACCCCCCCCCCCCCCCACCCCCCCCCCCCCCCACCCCCCCCCCCCCCCACCCCCCCCCCCCCCCACCCCCCCCCCCCCCCACCCCCCCCCCCCCCCACCCCCCCCCCCCCCCACCCCCCCCCCCCCCCACCCCCCCCCCCCCCCACCCCCCCCCCCCCCCACCCCCCCCCCCCCCCACCCCCCCCCCCCCCCACCCCCCCCCCCCCCCACCCCCCCCCCCCCCCACCCCCCCCCCCCCCCACCCCCCCCCCCCCCCACCCCCCCCCCCCCCCACCCCCCCCCCCCCCCACCCCCCCCCCCCCCCACCCCCCCCCCCCCCCACCCCCCCCCCCCCCCACCCCCCCCCCCCCCCACCCCCCCCCCCCCCCACCCCCCCCCCCCCCCACCCCCCCCCCCCCCCACCCCCCCCCCCCCCCACCCCCCCCCCCCCCCACCCCCCCCCCCCCCCACCCCCCCCCCCCCCCACCCCCCCCCCCCCCCACCCCCCCCCCCCCCCACCCCCCCCCCCCCCCACCCCCCCCCCCCCCCACCCCCCCCCCCCCCCACCCCCCCCCCCCCCCACCCCCCCCCCCCCCCACCCCCCCCCCCCCCCACCCCCCCCCCCCCCCACCCCCCCCCCCCCCCACCCCCCCCCCCCCCCACCCCCCCCCCCCCCCACCCCCCCCCCCCCCCACCCCCCCCCCCCCCCACCCCCCCCCCCCCCCACCCCCCCCCCCCCCCACCCCCCCCCCCCCCCACCCCCCCCCCCCCCCACCCCCCCCCCCCCCCACCCCCCCCCCCCCCCACCCCCCCCCCCCCCCACCCCCCCCCCCCCCCACCCCCCCCCCCCCCCACCCCCCCCCCCCCCCACCCCCCCCCCCCCCCACCCCCCCCCCCCCCCACCCCCCCCCCCCCCCACCCCCCCCCCCCCCCACCCCCCCCCCCCCCCACCCCCCCCCCCCCCCACCCCCCCCCCCCCCCACCCCCCCCCCCCCCCACCCCCCCCCCCCCCCACCCCCCCCCCCCCCCACCCCCCCCCCCCCCCACCCCCCCCCCCCCCCACCCCCCCCCCCCCCCACCCCCCCCCCCCCCCACCCCCCCCCCCCCCCACCCCCCCCCCCCCCCACCCCCCCCCCCCCCCACCCCCCCCCCCCCCCACCCCCCCCCCCCCCCACCCCCCCCCCCCCCCACCCCCCCCCCCCCCCACCCCCCCCCCCCCCCACCCCCCCCCCCCCCCACCCCCCCCCCCCCCCACCCCCCCCCCCCCCCACCCCCCCCCCCCCCCACCCCCCCCCCCCCCCACCCCCCCCCCCCCCCACCCCCCCCCCCCCCCACCCCCCCCCCCCCCCACCCCCCCCCCCCCCCACCCCCCCCCCCCCCCACCCCCCCCCCCCCCCACCCCCCCCCCCCCCCACCCCCCCCCCCCCCCACCCCCCCCCCCCCCCACCCCCCCCCCCCCCCACCCCCCCCCCCCCCCACCCCCCCCCCCCCCCACCCCCCCCCCCCCCCACCCCCCCCCCCCCCCACCCCCCCCCCCCCCCACCCCCCCCCCCCCCCACCCCCCCCCCCCCCCACCCCCCCCCCCCCCCACCCCCCCCCCCCCCCACCCCCCCCCCCCCCCACCCCCCCCCCCCCCCACCCCCCCCCCCCCCCACCCCCCCCCCCCCCCACCCCCCCCCCCCCCCACCCCCCCCCCCCCCCACCCCCCCCCCCCCCCACCCCCCCCCCCCCCCACCCCCCCCCCCCCCCACCCCCCCCCCCCCCCACCCCCCCCCCCCCCCACCCCCCCCCCCCCCCACCCCCCCCCCCCCCCACCCCCCCCCCCCCCCACCCCCCCCCCCCCCCACCCCCCCCCCCCCCCACCCCCCCCCCCCCCCACCCCCCCCCCCCCCCACCCCCCCCCCCCCCCACCCCCCCCCCCCCCCACCCCCCCCCCCCCCCACCCCCCCCCCCCCCCACCCCCCCCCCCCCCCACCCCCCCCCCCCCCCACCCCCCCCCCCCCCCACCCCCCCCCCCCCCCACCCCCCCCCCCCCCCACCCCCCCCCCCCCCCACCCCCCCCCCCCCCCACCCCCCCCCCCCCCCACCCCCCCCCCCCCCCACCCCCCCCCCCCCCCACCCCCCCCCCCCCCCACCCCCCCCCCCCCCCACCCCCCCCCCCCCCCACCCCCCCCCCCCCCCACCCCCCCCCCCCCCCACCCCCCCCCCCCCCCACCCCCCCCCCCCCCCACCCCCCCCCCCCCCCACCCCCCCCCCCCCCCACCCCCCCCCCCCCCCACCCCCCCCCCCCCCCACCCCCCCCCCCCCCCACCCCCCCCCCCCCCCACCCCCCCCCCCCCCCACCCCCCCCCCCCCCCACCCCCCCCCCCCCCCACCCCCCCCCCCCCCCACCCCCCCCCCCCCCCACCCCCCCCCCCCCCCACCCCCCCCCCCCCCCACCCCCCCCCCCCCCCACCCCCCCCCCCCCCCACCCCCCCCCCCCCCCACCCCCCCCCCCCCCCACCCCCCCCCCCCCCCACCCCCCCCCCCCCCCACCCCCCCCCCCCCCCACCCCCCCCCCCCCCCACCCCCCCCCCCCCCCACCCCCCCCCCCCCCCACCCCCCCCCCCCCCCACCCCCCCCCCCCCCCACCCCCCCCCCCCCCCACCCCCCCCCCCCCCCACCCCCCCCCCCCCCCACCCCCCCCCCCCCCCACCCCCCCCCCCCCCCACCCCCCCCCCCCCCCACCCCCCCCCCCCCCCACCCCCCCCCCCCCCCACCCCCCCCCCCCCCCACCCCCCCCCCCCCCCACCCCCCCCCCCCCCCACCCCCCCCCCCCCCCACCCCCCCCCCCCCCCACCCCCCCCCCCCCCCACCCCCCCCCCCCCCCACCCCCCCCCCCCCCCACCCCCCCCCCCCCCCACCCCCCCCCCCCCCCACCCCCCCCCCCCCCCACCCCCCCCCCCCCCCACCCCCCCCCCCCCCCACCCCCCCCCCCCCCCACCCCCCCCCCCCCCCACCCCCCCCCCCCCCCACCCCCCCCCCCCCCCACCCCCCCCCCCCCCCACCCCCCCCCCCCCCCACCCCCCCCCCCCCCCACCCCCCCCCCCCCCCACCCCCCCCCCCCCCCACCCCCCCCCCCCCCCACCCCCCCCCCCCCCCACCCCCCCCCCCCCCCACCCCCCCCCCCCCCCACCCCCCCCCCCCCCCACCCCCCCCCCCCCCCACCCCCCCCCCCCCCCACCCCCCCCCCCCCCCACCCCCCCCCCCCCCCACCCCCCCCCCCCCCCACCCCCCCCCCCCCCCACCCCCCCCCCCCCCCACCCCCCCCCCCCCCCACCCCCCCCCCCCCCCACCCCCCCCCCCCCCCACCCCCCCCCCCCCCCACCCCCCCCCCCCCCCACCCCCCCCCCCCCCCACCCCCCCCCCCCCCCACCCCCCCCCCCCCCCACCCCCCCCCCCCCCCACCCCCCCCCCCCCCCACCCCCCCCCCCCCCCACCCCCCCCCCCCCCCACCCCCCCCCCCCCCCACCCCCCCCCCCCCCCACCCCCCCCCCCCCCCACCCCCCCCCCCCCCCACCCCCCCCCCCCCCCACCCCCCCCCCCCCCCACCCCCCCCCCCCCCCACCCCCCCCCCCCCCCACCCCCCCCCCCCCCCACCCCCCCCCCCCCCCACCCCCCCCCCCCCCCACCCCCCCCCCCCCCCACCCCCCCCCCCCCCCACCCCCCCCCCCCCCCACCCCCCCCCCCCCCCACCCCCCCCCCCCCCCACCCCCCCCCCCCCCCACCCCCCCCCCCCCCCACCCCCCCCCCCCCCCACCCCCCCCCCCCCCCACCCCCCCCCCCCCCCACCCCCCCCCCCCCCCACCCCCCCCCCCCCCCACCCCCCCCCCCCCCCACCCCCCCCCCCCCCCACCCCCCCCCCCCCCCACCCCCCCCCCCCCCCACCCCCCCCCCCCCCCACCCCCCCCCCCCCCCACCCCCCCCCCCCCCCACCCCCCCCCCCCCCCACCCCCCCCCCCCCCCACCCCCCCCCCCCCCCACCCCCCCCCCCCCCCACCCCCCCCCCCCCCCACCCCCCCCCCCCCCCACCCCCCCCCCCCCCCACCCCCCCCCCCCCCCACCCCCCCCCCCCCCCACCCCCCCCCCCCCCCACCCCCCCCCCCCCCCACCCCCCCCCCCCCCCACCCCCCCCCCCCCCCACCCCCCCCCCCCCCCACCCCCCCCCCCCCCCACCCCCCCCCCCCCCCACCCCCCCCCCCCCCCACCCCCCCCCCCCCCCACCCCCCCCCCCCCCCACCCCCCCCCCCCCCCACCCCCCCCCCCCCCCACCCCCCCCCCCCCCCACCCCCCCCCCCCCCCACCCCCCCCCCCCCCCACCCCCCCCCCCCCCCACCCCCCCCCCCCCCCACCCCCCCCCCCCCCCACCCCCCCCCCCCCCCACCCCCCCCCCCCCCCACCCCCCCCCCCCCCCACCCCCCCCCCCCCCCACCCCCCCCCCCCCCCACCCCCCCCCCCCCCCACCCCCCCCCCCCCCCACCCCCCCCCCCCCCCACCCCCCCCCCCCCCCACCCCCCCCCCCCCCCACCCCCCCCCCCCCCCACCCCCCCCCCCCCCCACCCCCCCCCCCCCCCACCCCCCCCCCCCCCCACCCCCCCCCCCCCCCACCCCCCCCCCCCCCCACCCCCCCCCCCCCCCACCCCCCCCCCCCCCCACCCCCCCCCCCCCCCACCCCCCCCCCCCCCCACCCCCCCCCCCCCCCACCCCCCCCCCCCCCCACCCCCCCCCCCCCCCACCCCCCCCCCCCCCCACCCCCCCCCCCCCCCACCCCCCCCCCCCCCCACCCCCCCCCCCCCCCACCCCCCCCCCCCCCCACCCCCCCCCCCCCCCACCCCCCCCCCCCCCCACCCCCCCCCCCCCCCACCCCCCCCCCCCCCCACCCCCCCCCCCCCCCACCCCCCCCCCCCCCCACCCCCCCCCCCCCCCACCCCCCCCCCCCCCCACCCCCCCCCCCCCCCACCCCCCCCCCCCCCCACCCCCCCCCCCCCCCACCCCCCCCCCCCCCCACCCCCCCCCCCCCCCACCCCCCCCCCCCCCCACCCCCCCCCCCCCCCACCCCCCCCCCCCCCCACCCCCCCCCCCCCCCACCCCCCCCCCCCCCCACCCCCCCCCCCCCCCACCCCCCCCCCCCCCCACCCCCCCCCCCCCCCACCCCCCCCCCCCCCCACCCCCCCCCCCCCCCACCCCCCCCCCCCCCCACCCCCCCCCCCCCCCACCCCCCCCCCCCCCCACCCCCCCCCCCCCCCACCCCCCCCCCCCCCCACCCCCCCCCCCCCCCACCCCCCCCCCCCCCCACCCCCCCCCCCCCCCACCCCCCCCCCCCCCCACCCCCCCCCCCCCCCACCCCCCCCCCCCCCCACCCCCCCCCCCCCCCACCCCCCCCCCCCCCCACCCCCCCCCCCCCCCACCCCCCCCCCCCCCCACCCCCCCCCCCCCCCACCCCCCCCCCCCCCCACCCCCCCCCCCCCCCACCCCCCCCCCCCCCCACCCCCCCCCCCCCCCACCCCCCCCCCCCCCCACCCCCCCCCCCCCCCACCCCCCCCCCCCCCCACCCCCCCCCCCCCCCACCCCCCCCCCCCCCCACCCCCCCCCCCCCCCACCCCCCCCCCCCCCCACCCCCCCCCCCCCCCACCCCCCCCCCCCCCCACCCCCCCCCCCCCTCAGCCCCCGCCCCCCCCAGCCCCCCCCCCCCCCAACCCCCCCCCCCCCCCCCCCCCCCCCCCCCCACCCCCCCCCCCCCCCCCCCCCCCCCCCCCCCAAACCCCCCCCCCCCCACCCCCCCCCCCCCCCACCCCCCCGCCCCACCCCCCCCCCCCCCCCCACCCCCCCCCAGCCCCCCCACCCCCCCCCCCCCCCCCCCCCCCCCCGCCCCCCCACCCCCTCCCCCCCAAAACCCCCCCGCCCCCCCACCCCCCCCCCCAAACATCTGGAGGGCCGCGAGTTTGACACCTATGACGTAGAGTTTGTTTCCCTCTCCTGTTTTCAAAACATGTATTCATAAAGAAAGCATATATTTTATTTAAACAAAGGCAGAGGCTGTGAAGGTGTCAGCATTCCATTCAAACAGGTAAGAACCAGCGAGGGATACATTCACAGTGTGAGACAAGACGAAGAGAAGAAGGGTCTGGATTTATACTCCGCCTTTCTCTCCTGTAAGGAGACTCAAGGTGGCCTACCAGCTCCTTTCCCTTCCTCCCCCCACAGCAGACAATTTGAGAGGTAGGTGGGGTTGGGAGAGCTCTGAGAGAACTGTGACTAGCTCAAGGTCGCCCAGCAGGAACGTAGGAGTGCGGAAACACATCTGGTTCACCAGATAAGCCTCCGCCACTCAGGTGGAGGAGTAGGGAATCATATTCGGTTCTCCACATTAGAATCCACTTGCCCTTAAACACGACACCGGCTCTCACAGCCTTAACCAAACCACTCACACCATGGCCCTGCAGGCTGAAAAACCCACAACATTAGGCTTATTCCGCACATGCAAAATAATGCACTTTCAAACTGCTTTCAGTGCTCTTTGAAGCTGTGCGGAATAGCGAAATTCACTTGCAAACAGTTGGTTTGAAAAGTGGTTTGAAAAGGCATTATTTTGCGTGTGCGGAAGGGGCCTTAGACATTGCTTTGTTTGGGGGTTTTTTTTGCTCTACCTGAATAGTGAGAAAGCCTGGAACTCCTTTCCTAGACTTGGTTTCCTTCCCAGCAAGCCAAGTAGGATGCTTCAGCTGCTCCTGTTTTGTAAAATAGAAGAGGAAAATGAATCACCTCAGCTTCAGAACTAGGGGTGCCCATGGAATAGCTCGTTCCGCTTCAAACTGGGGGTTGGGGCAGGGGTAGATGATATTTCTGAATGTCTCTCCTACTCATGACAGCGAGCGATTCAGTTGCCAATTCTCACTGACAGATTCTATCACCATTTCCCTGACTACAGTTACATCATAAATGAGGATTTGGTCTATACAGGCGGCAGGATGAGGGGGTGGAATTCTGAATCGGTAGAGTGAGGTGGTTCTTCTGGGACAGCGTGGTGTAGTGGGGAAGAAGAAGAAGAAGAAAGAAGAAGAAGAAGAAGAAGAAGAAGAAGAAGAAGAAGAAGAAGAAGAAGAAGAAGAAGAAGAAGAAGAAGAAGAAGAAGAAGAAGAAGAAGAAGAAGAAGAAGAAGAAGAAGAAGAAGAGGAGGAGGAGGAGGAGGAGGAGGAGGAGGAGGAGGAGTTTGGATTTATATCCCCCCTTTCTCTCCTGCAGGAGACTCAAAGGGGCTGACAATCTCCTTTCCCTTACCCCCTCACAACAAACACCCTGTGAGGTAGATGGGGCTGAGAGAGCTCCGAGAAGCTATGACTAGCCCAAGGTCACCCAGCTGGTGTGTGTGGGAGTGCACAGGCTAATCTGAATTCCCCAGAGAAGCCTCCACAACTCAGGCGGCAGAGCTGGGAATCAAACCCGGTTCCTCCAGATTAGATACACGAGCTCTTAACCTCCTACACTCTAATCTGGAGAACCGGGTTTGATTCCCCACTCCTCCACCTGAGCGGTGGACTCTTATCTGGTCAACTGGGTTTGTTTCCCCCATCCCCACACATGAAGCCTGCTAGGTGACCTTGGGCCAGTCACAGATCTCTCAGAACTCTCTCAGCCTCACCTACCTCACAAGACATCTGTTTTGGGGAGAGGAAGGGAAAGGAGATAAAGGAGGGTACAGCTCCAAACTCTTTCTCTTCTCCTTTTACTGGTGGGGTACTAACCAAATCCACCTCCATGCCAGTGAAAGAAAAAAGATGTAGCACATCAGGGAGAAAAGGCTTTGGTATAATTTGTCCCCTGCTGTGCTAGCTTTCTCCTTGCAAGGAAGAAATTAAAACTGTGGAGTGGCCTGAAGTGGCCGAATCTGCTATATCGTCTCATTCTATCACATGTCTAGATCTGACGGATTAGGAGAAGAAGTGCTTTGACAGTGGGAGGGGGACTAATTCACACACTCAGGAGAGTGAGATGGGAGGCCACCTCTCAGATGGAGGAGTGGGGAATCAAACCTAGTTCTCCAGATTAGAGACTAGCTGCTGTTCCTCACTGCACCACGCTGGCTCGGATGACAGATCCAATTTTAGGATGCTTCCCCTCTCTATGAAACTGTCTGCCCCAAGACGGGAGTTTTGCAGCTTGGATCAGGACCTGTTTAAGATGCCAACATGTGTCTGAAACAGTGAATGGTCGGCCTGGATCACAGGTTGATGGCATTTCAGCTCCACTGTAAAGCAGAATTCTCTAGAAGTGCCTTTTCAAATGAACAGCTCTGTTGACACACGTGTCCCCTTCTAGTCTCTTTGTTATGTGTTTAGAGTTGAGTTTATTTGTTTCAGATCCCTTTGATACTGAATTTTTTTTAAAAAGGACATTGCAGCCTCTTTGGAGAAGACAAGAGTAAAAGGAAGAAAACCAAGCGCACAGGGGGGATAGAGCCCATCTCTCTTCTGTGCAAGTTTTCAACTTGCGGGGATTTTTTTTAGTGCAATGGAAACTCCAAGATGGAGTCCACCACCCAGAGGTGGGATCCAGCAGGTTCTCACAGGCTCTCAGCAGTAGCGTGCAGAACTTGAAGCAGTCTAGCAGGAGGTGCACCGGCGTGCGTGGCAGCCTGTGTCTGCATGCATTCGTTTCCCGCCCAAGGACCGGCGCAGCGGCTGCGTCCTTGCCACAGCCCCGCCCAGGAATGCCCCGCCCCGGAATGCCTGGCCACGTCCCATTGGCGCTACGCCACAGTTTTAATCCCACCACCAGGGGAACCTGTTACTAAAATTTTTGGATCCCACCACTGAGCCCACCTATTGCACAGGGTGTTTGTTGTGAGGTGAAAAGGGAATGGAGTTTGTAAGCCTCTTTGAGTCTCCTTACAGGAGAGAAAGGAGGGATATAAATCCAACTCTTCTTCTTCCGGGTCAGCCTGATCTCGTCAGATCCCAGTGTCTAAGTAGAGTTGCCCCTGGTTAACGCTTGGATGGGAGACCACCGAGGAAGTCCAAGGTCGCTACGCCGAGGAAGGGAATGGCAAAGCCCCCTCTGTTCATCTCTCACCTTAAAAAGCCTTTTCGAGCTGCCATAAGTTGTCTGTGACTGACAGCACTAGATGCACAAATAAACAAATATAGATATCTGCCTTTCCCACTGGGGCAAGAATCCATTTTGGGAGTAATTCTGAGTGGAAACATAACAGGAAAGGAACTGGAATAGCTGCCATTCCTCATGTCTACCCTTTCGTCTCGCAACTGCGTCCTCCGACGTCGCTTTTCATTTTAAAAGGAGACATAAGACCTTTACCTGCCTCCTGAGTATCATATAGTTGCGCACCAAGATTGAACTCCCTTTCACCATTTCCGCTCTGATATTGCCTTCCTGCAGCGCCTGAAATCCAAACAGAATACTGTTTCCATCCATTAAAAAACCCGAATCTCCAGCCACCCCCCCCCCCGAAAGGCAAAATGCATGTCTAATAATAGCGAGCTCAGAGTCGATGTCTTTTTTAAAAAGAAAACAAATGCGGGACTGAAATACTGACAAGATCCCTTTCAGCACCGGATTCTTCTCAGGGGTAGCTGCAGAGCGGTTGAAATATTCAAATAGCAGCTGGATAAACAGAGCAAGTTGGTGGTGGTGGTGGGGAAACAGTTGTTCCTACAAAAATACATCCTACTGCAGTTCTGTGGGGCATCTTAAAGAGATGACAGACGAGAGAATCCACTTCCTTAAAAGACTTCTGTGCCATTCAAATAGAGGGAGGGGGGGGGGGGAATCCTTATTCAGTTCTTAGCCAAAACTGGAAGATGGGGCCCTAGGCTTAATGGGCCCTCATGCATATATTCTTGTGTTTGCAGGTTTACAGCCAGCACCGCAAGAAGGCAGGGTGAAAGCCGAACCCTTGGATTGGGACTCTAGGTTGTCACCCCCCCCCCCCCACCCGCACCACAAATTGTTCCTGGCACCCACACACACCTTTCTTCCAGGTACCGGAGCATAGACTCATAGGATCATGGAAGATACCCCAAGGGCTATCCAGTCTGACCCCCTGCCACGCAGGAATATACAATCAAAGCACTCCTGACAGGTGGCCATCCAGCCTCTCTTTAAAAAACCCCAAAGAAGGTGAACAGCCTTGGCTACCAGGAAGTTCTTCCAAAAGTTTAGGTTCTCTCTTTCTCACAATACTAGACCAGGGGGCATACATTGAAAATGCTGGGGGGAAGAATTAGGACTAATAAAAGGAAACACTTCTTCACGCAACGTGTGATTGGTGTTTGGAATATGCTGCCACAGGAGGTGGTGATGGCCACTCACCTGGATAGCTTTAAAAGGGGCTTGGACAGATTTATGGAAGAGGAGAAGTCGATTTATGGCTACCAATCTTGATCCTCTTTGATCTGAGATTGCAAATGCCTTAACAGACCAGGTGCTCGGGAGCAACAGCTGCAGAAGGCCATTGCTTTCACATCCTGCATGTGAGCTCCCAAAGGCCCCTGGTGGGCCACTGCGAGTAGCAGGGAGCTGGACTAGATGGACTCTGGTCTGATCCAGCTGGCTTGTTCTTATGTCCTTATGTTCTTAGAATCCCTTTTCCTGCACCTTGAACCCATTACTTCATGTCCTAGTCTCTGAGGCAGCAGAAAACGAGCTTGCTCCCTCTTCAACATGACATCCCTTCAAATATCTGAACATGGCTATCATGTCACCTCTTAACCTTCTCTTCTCCAGACTAAACATCCCCAGCTCCTTAAGTCTCTCCTCGTAGGGCACGGAATCCAGACCTTTGACCATTTTGATTGCCCTCCTCTGGATTGTTCCAGTTTGTCAATTTCCTTCTTGAATTGTGGTGCCCAGAACTGTACACAATATTCCAGGTGAGGTCTAACCAATGCAGAATAGAGAGGTACTATTACGTCCCTCGATCTAGACCAGTGATGGCGAACCTTTTCGAGGCCGAGTGCCCAAATTGCAACCCAAAACTCACTTATTTATCGCAGAGTGCCAACACGGCAATTTAACCTGAATACTGAGGTTTTAGTTTAGAAAAAACGGTTGGCTCTGAGGCGTGCGTTACTCGGGAGCAAGCTTGGTGGTAGTCGATGGCTTTGCTTTGAAGCAACCGTGCAACTCTTCCAACGGGCGGATCACGACCCTAGGAGGGTTTACTCAGAAGCAAGCCCTATTGCCGAGCTTACTCCCAGGTAAAGGATCGTGCTTTAGTCCTTCGCATGAAAATCAGTGGGGTTTAACAGCGCTTAACAGGGTTACCTACACTGCTTCCCCAAAACTAGGTCTTAGGTTTAATGGTAATAATTGAGCCCAGCGGCCCTGGCCAGCCTAGATGCATGTGTGTGTGGGGGGAGGGGGGACTCTGTTTGTGCGTGCCCACAGAGAGGGCTCTGAGTGCCACCTCTGGCACCTGTGTCATAGGTTCGCCACCACTGATCTAGACACTACACTCCTATTGATGCATCCCAGAATTGCATTGGCTTTATTGGCCGCTGCATCAGAATCGTGCCATATCCCGCAGGGCCCTGCTCAGACAGCCGGGAGGTCCACCAGGCAGGGGCCAGGGCTGAAAGAGTCCTGGTTCTGTTGAGGCTAGCCGAATCTCTCTTGGGCCAGGGACCACCAGCTGATTACTTCCAGATGAGCATAATGCTCTCCAGGGATGGTTTTGGGAGAAGTGGCGCGGAAGTTAAGAGGTTAACGAACTGAAGTGCCCATGTGACCATGTGAAGGTTTTCAAATTGACGCACTAGATCAGTGGTGGCGAACCTATGGCACAGGTGCCAGAGGGGGCACTCAGAGCCCTCTCTGTGGGCACGTGCAAACAGAGTCCCCCGTCCCCCCCCCGACACATCTAGGCTGGCCTGGGCCGCTGGGCTCGATTATTAGCATTAAATGTAAGACCTAGGCTCATTCCACACATGCAGAATAATGCATTTTCAAACTGCTTTCAGTGCTCTTTGGAGCTGTGCGGAATAGCAAAATCCACTTGCAAACAGTTGTGAAAGTGGTTTGAAAACGCATTATTTTGCGTGTGCGGAAGGGGCCTTAGTTTTGGGGAAGCAGTGTAGGTAACTCTGTTAAGTGCTGTTAAACCCCACTGAGTTTCATGCGAAGTCCTAAAATGTGATCCTTTACCTGGGAGTAAGCTCAGCTGCTGGCAATGGGGCTTGCTTCTGAGTAAACCCTCCTAGGGTCGTGATTCACCCGTTGGAAGAGTTGCACGGGTGCTTCAAAGCAAAGCCACCGACTACCACCATGCGTACTCCTGAGTACCACATGCCTTGGAGCCAACTGTTTTTTCTAAACTAAAACCTCAGCATTCAGGTTAAATTGCCGTGTTGGCACTTTGTGATAAATGAGTGGGTTTTGGGTTGCAATTTGGGCACTCAGTCTCGAAAAGGTTCGCTATCACTGCACTAGATGAACATTGGCTTGTAAAAGGTATGGTTGCCCTTCTCAGGGTGGGGGCTCCTGGAACTCCAACCTCTAGGGATCTTGGAGAGCCGCCCCTTGGAGAAAAAGGTTGCTTGGGAGAGGAGGTTCTATGGCGTCGCCCCCTGCTGGTGGGGGTCCAAACTTCGGCTTCTCAAAGACTAGCCCAAGACTCCAGTCCCAGAATCTGGGAGCTCCGGGTTCAAATTCCAACTTGCCGTGGAAGCTTGCAGAGGTCTTCGGGTCAGTCACAGTCTTTCAGTCTAACCTACCTCGCAGGGTTGTCGTGGGGCGAAGAGAACAGCATAAGCTGCTTTGGGTCCCCATTGCGGGGAAAGAAGGGGTATGCACCCATGAGTTATATAAATAATAACTGCCTGCTCGTTGCTGCAGATTGGATTGAAACTCAAGGCACCATGGGGCCAGGAGGGGGAGGGTACCATTTTAATAACTCCCCCCACCCCCAATTCGGAAGTTGCGGTGAAGACGTCCAAAGATCTCAGATTATAAGAAAATAGACAGATTATCCGCTAACTTAAAGACTCTTCAAATGACTAAAGTTGAAAACATTTGGAATCCCGTGAAGACAGAAAGAAGGCACAATAAACAATTATTTTGTAACGCAAATATATTTACTATTCTGTATTATTATTATTATCATTCCACATTTAATGCAGATTAGCACAATGAATGCACTAAGGTTGGATGTCCACTTTTTCAATGCCGCGGTTTTGCCTTTACTTTTCTTTGCTTGAAATGTATTGTTTCATTTTAGAATTGAATAAAAAATTATATTTTTGTCCTTTTCTTGTACTTTTACTGGGTTTTATTTTTTTAATTTTATAAGTCACCCTGAGTCCTTTGGGAGACTGGCGGGGTTAAAATGTAATAAATAAATACATCACTTTAAAAAAAATTAAGAAGAAGAAGAAGAAGAAGAAGAAGAAGAGTTTGGATTTATATCCCCCCTTTCTCTCCTGTAGGAGACTCAAAGGGTCTTACAATCTCCTTGCCCTTCCCCCCTCACAACAAACACCCTGTGAGGTAGGTGGGGCTGAGAGAGCTCCTTGAAGCTGTGACTAGCCCAAGGTCACCCAGCTGGCGTGTGTGGGAGTGCACAAGCTAACCTGGTTCCCCAGATAAGCCTCCATAGCTCAAGTGGCAGAGAGGGGAATCAAACCGGGTTCCTCCAGATCAGAATGCACCTGCTCTTAGCCACTAGGCCACTGCTGCTCCATACGAAGAGGGGCCGCGCTGCAGGACGCTCCCCCCCCCCCAATCTCCCAGCCAGAACTCTGCACGTGCCCAGAGGCTGCCTGCCCGCCTGACCCAAAGCCGCGCCCCCTGGCCCAGGCTGGCCAGTCCAGGGCAGGGGCAGGGGCAGGGCTGGGCGAGCGGCGGGGCGGCGGCGGCAGCGGAGGAGCGGGAGGCGCGCCTGCCGCAGAAAGCGATGCGGTGCCGGCAGGAGCCGCGCGGCTGCCGCTGAAGGCGGAAGGACCGGGCCGGCCCGCGAGCCCCGCAGCCGGACGGCCCGATGAGGAGGCAGCCGGGGCGCGGCCGGACAGCCCTCCCCGCCGCCCCGCCGCTCCTCCTGCTGCTGCTGCTGCTGCAGGTAAGACGAGCCAGGGGCCCCCTGGGGCTGGGGGGGGGGGGCAGCTTCATGGGAGACCCCCCCTCTATAGTGCGGATTCCCATTTTTTTTTGGGGGGGGGGAGGCAAACATAGAGGTGGAAAGGGGGGCGTCCTGCTGTTGCAAGAGCTCCCCTGTCCACCCCCGCACAACGCCCCCCCGCCCCCGCTTCCGCGTTTAATCCCTTTAAAAATGGTGCCCGGCTGGTCTCGGAATGACTTTCTGAGCATCAAAGCCCCCCTCCTCGCCCCTGCAGGAGCAGTCTTCGCGTGCTCAGGGGCACTCTCTTAAAACCCCTTTAACATGGGTGCATGGAAGACCAATCGTAAGAGTAGTCGTGGTAAGTAGCCGGATGGATTCAAACTGGTCTCCTTTAGCGTAAAAGCGCCCTCCCTGCTGCGGCAGCGAGTTGCGTTTTGTACATGCTCAGGGGCTCTTACAACCCACTTTGTACATGCTCAGGTGCTCTTACAATCCGTTTTGTACATGCTCAGGGGCTCTTGCAACCCGTTTAAAATTGGTGCATGGAAAACTAATAATAATAATAATAATAATAATAATAATAATAATAATAATAATAATAATAATAATAATAATAATAATAATAAGCAGCACTTCTAGGAACTGCACACATTCTACGCAAATACCTCTAATATCCTAGGTCCTTGGGAAGGACTCGATGTTCAGAGATGAATTCCAGACACTTGTGCTGTGTTGTTATGTGTCTAATAATAATAATAATAATAATAATAATAATAATAATAATAATAATAATAATAATAATAATAATAATAATAAAAATAGCTGTATGATTTCAAAGTGATCTCCTTAGAGTGAAAACCCCCTCCCCTTGCCGGAGCAAGTTTTGTACATTCTCATGGATACTCTCTTTTAAAACCTCTTTAATATTGGTGCATATAAAACCAATAAATAACAACACCAACAACAATAATAAATAGGATTTGAACTCGCCTCCTTAGCATAAAAGCCCCCTCCACTCTGCAGAACCGAATTCCACTTTGTATGTTCTCAGGGGTAGTTTCTTTTAAAAATCCCTTCAAAGATGGTAGTTAGAGAGCCAGCTGGCTTGAACTGGCCTCTTTAAGAATAAAAGCCCCCTGCCATCTGCAGGAACAAATTCTACTCTTCCCGTGCTCAGGGGCACTGTCTTTTAAAATCCCTTCAAAACTGGTGTAAGAGAACCAGTTGGATTCGAACTGGTCTCCTTAGCTAAAGCCCTCCCTCCCCCCCCCCCGACCTCTGCAGGAACCGATCCCACTTTGCACATGTTCAGGGAACGCTCTTTTTGACATGGACCTGCAGAGCAAGGGCGGGGCCTGGTCAGGCGCTCAGACTCAAATCTGATCCCCTCACCCCCAAATTTATTCCCCCCCCTTCCCCACAATTATTTTCCAGCCGCCCTAAAGAATTCTGGGTATTAAAAAAATTGGGCTGAAAAAAATCCAAATTACTTTGTGTTTAAGACTCTTCAGAAACTTCTGGACGCATTTCCAAGGATGCCTTTGCTTTGGGGGTGGGGAGGGGGTGTCAGCTGAATCTGGATTTCTCAGACCCCAAGCACGGCAGAGGGATGACAGCGACCCTTTAGTGGGGTCTCGGGCAAAACCTTCCCCATGGCCTGTTCATATAATCTCAGAAATAAATTTGCAGATTATTGTTTTGGGATTGCAATTTTGACATAGGAAGAATCTGAGCACGGGAGCACATTAGCAGTTTATATAGGGCTCAGAGAAAGATGCTTATTATTCGGTTTACTGGGGAATGGGGGTGTCTATGGAATGCAGCCCTCTCTAGAACCACTAGGGATGCCAGCCTCCAGGGGTTCCCCCAGAATCACAGTTTATCTCCAGATTACAGAGATCGGTTCCCCAAGCTGCTTTGGAGGGTAGACTCTGTGGCCAGGAGGGATCTGGTGACCCTGGGAACAATGGTGCCTCTGAGCATGTTCAAGCTGCATTTCTGCTAGTAGCTAAGGGCAGGGCAGTTTACAGGAGCATCTTAAAGAGGGGTCAGAGTTCAGCCCTAAAGACCCCCTGGCTAGCACTGCATTTAAAAATTCCACCTTCAATCGCAGTGTCTCCAACTTAAAGGATCTCTTGGGGTAGACCCAGTGGTGGGATCCAAAAATTATAATAACAGGTTCCGATGGTGGTGGGATTCAAACAGTGGCGGCGCCGCACACACGCAGCTCCAGTCCCTATTGGGCAGGGAGGTTGCTTTAGTAACCCCTTCTTGGCACTCAGAAAAAAATTAGTAACCACTTCTAGAGAAGTGGTGAGAACTGGTTGGATCCCACCTCTGGGAAGACCTTTCTAAAAACTGAACAATCCAGGGTGGAGTGACTCCTGTTTAAATCCAGGTCTGTCTCGATATCCAGAGTTGATAAATCAACTGCCTGGCTTCGTAGAAAGCAGTTTCCAGTGTTCAAAAAAGGGTATGAGCCCCAAATGTGGCTATTAAACAACAGATTATGCACGTTATTATTCTGTCAAGTTATAACCCCAGAAATAGACACCTTAATAATAATGCCCCCATAAACAGATGGCGTAATTCACTGAGAGCCTGTTTGTTTGGATAAAAATGTTATTCATTTTTGTTTGTTTCTGTGGTTCCCGCCACTTCAGTTCTCCACGTGGCTTTGTGGTCGAGGTGTGGCATGAGGCATGGTTTTGAAAACACGGACTTCCGTCAGTGCTTGTAGAAGCTTGAGGTAGCCTTTCCGGAAGGGGGAAAAACCCAGAAATTATAGAACTGTCCAGTATCCCAAATGAAGCGTGATCTGATATAGCGTGCTGGTTTTATGTTTAGTAAACAGACTTTCCCAAACGTTAATGTTATGCCCCAATAGCGATAAACCCTTGAGCTGAAAGAGCTGATGGACACGGAAAATTAATCCGAGTGTGGTTTAGGTTGCATTGTGCGGTAATAATCGTTCTTGGGGTATGACTGTATGACCATATAGTTCCTTTATGCTTTTTAAACCTAAGGGGTGCGGGAAACCACTGAAAGCACCAAAAAGTGTTGCTGCGTTAATTGCAGTGGTGGGATCCAAAAATTTTAGTAACAAGTTCCCATGGTGGTGGGATTCAAACTGTGGCGTAGCGCCAATGGGGCTGGGCGGGGCATGACAGGGGCGTGGCCGGGCATGATGGGGGTGGGGCATTCCTGGCCGTGGCAAGGACGCAGCCGCTGCACCCCGGATCCTTGAAGCGAATGCCGCGCAGAGCGAAGCCAGGCTGCCATGCCACGCCCGGATTGCACCTCCTGCTAGACTGCTTCAAGTTCTGCGCGCAACTGCTGAGAGGAGGGGCGTAACTGAGGCAAAAATCACGTGGCAAAATCACCCATTAGTAACCCCCTCTCGGCACACACAAATAATTAGTAACCTGCTCTCGGGAACCTGTGAGAACCTGCTGGATCCCACCTCTGGTTAATTGTATAATTTGCATGGTATGACGTGGGTGTGATCGACCTCTTGTCTCTTTCAGCAGAATTGAACTGACCTCCAGGGGAGTTATTGGGGTCTCGCACATTTACCGTCTTTCTTATCTGTAGCGTGCTTCAAATACTTAATGGTTCCACATCTGATGTGTTGATACAGTGTCACACATCTTGGGAAAAGAAGCACCTTAGGAGAATTGGAACGGGGCATTGAACTGTTTTGTTACGAGGGCCGGATACAGAGGTGGGATCCAGCAGGTTCTCACAGGTTCCCGAGAATAGGTTACTAATTATTTGTGTGTGCCGAGAGGGGGTTACTAACTGGTGATTTTGCCACGTGATTTTTGCCTTAGTTACGCCCCTCCTCTCAGCAGTAGCGTGCAGAACTTGAAGCAGTCCAGCAGGAGGTGCACCGGCGGGCGTGGCAGCCTGCGCCTGCGTGCATTCGTTTCCGGCCCAAGGACCGGCGCAGTGGCTGCATCCTTGCCACAGCTCCGCCCAGCAGTGCCCCGCCCCAGAATACCCGGCCACGCCCCCATCACGACCCATTGGCGCTACGCCACTGTTTGAATCCCACCACCATGGGAACCTGTTACTAAAATTTTTGGATCCGACCACTGGCCGGATATGACATAAATGTGACTTGGTTGTGCTGCGTCATGGGGAAAGGGGCTCTCTGGCACAGAATGGCGCTGGGGGGAGGTGGTTGGCACCAACCTTGCCAGCCCAGATCAGCGCTGGAGGGAATGGCTACCTCTGCTGACCAGCCCGCAGCGGGCACGCCAAGCCAGATCAAGAGCGCAGGGGGGAGAGGGGATTGTCTGGTGTGGCAAGCCTGCTGTGGCCAGATCGGGAGTGGGGGGTTGCCTCAGGTGGCTTGCGGGAGTAACAATTCATCACGAAGAGCCGGATCCAGCCCCCAGGCTGCATCTTTGACACCCGTGAATTAAAAAGTTAGTTTTGATTGTGATTTGATTTGTACAGCCCATTCGACAAATTCTTCACTGGATTTTAAAAAAACATGTTTGGATTAGTACACATATTTGTGGCTTTATTTCCTGGCCTACCCCCAGGTTATAAATTAATAAAACAGTCATATACTCTCTTTCACAATTCCTGGGGATGGCAGCCTGAGAAATATTAGTTCTAATCCTAACACTGGCTGGAAGTCTTCTGGTCCTCTCCCAGCTCTCCTGTAATGACTTTGGCATCCGTTCATTGTTTGACAATAAAATACTGGCTTTTTTCCCACTGGATGTCTTCTAGAGCCAGCGTGGTGTAGTGGTTAAGAGCAGGTGGATTCTAATCTGGAGATCCAGGTTTGATTCCCCACTCCTCCACCTGAGTGGCAGAGACTAATCTGGTGAACCAGTTGTGCTTCTGCACTCCTACATTCCTGCTGGGTGACCTGGGGCCAGTCACAGTTCTCTCAGAACTCTCTCAGCCCCTCCTACCTTACAAGGTGTCTCTTGTGGGAGGAGGAAGGGAAAGGAGCTTGTAAGCCAACTGGAGCCTCCTGACAGGAGAGAAAGGTGTGGTATAAATCCAAAATCATCATCATCATCATCATCATCATCATCATCATCATCTTCTTCTTCTTCTTCTACTACTACTACTACTACTACTACTACTACTACTACTACTACTACTAAACCCCATGGATTTCAGTGTGAGAATTGATGTTCTGTGCAAATAGGCCGGGAATTTAAATCGGATTTTCCGATTTGAAAGCTCCAGGATGGTTTTTAAATCCATACTGTACAATTATAATTTGTAGGGTAATTTGTTTTATGGAATCTATACCTTGTGTAACATAAAGGTGTTGGAGGATTTTGTGCTGGTGTGTTGTTGCATTGCATGTTGGGTTTTGGAATCCAAAGACACATAACTTGTTTAGTACTCTTGCATACGTGATTTGCCCATGAGAATGAAAATGTTTGATGACGAAGGGAAAACGTGTCAAAATTCTAAACAGTTCAACTTTTTAAAACTTTTGCTTCAATTGTGGGTGCAGAGCAAAGACAACGGATACAAGAATACAGGGATTTGGGTGCAAGAAATTAAATACTACACGTTGCCGGAATCAGCAACGTTTGTTCAAGTAAGCATAGCTGGTAAGCGGATTTGTTGAAAATGAAAGCGGATAGTGGTATTGGATCCAACTTCTGGAGTTTTGTTATCTAGAAAAATGGAATTCAATCCTTGCCCATGGAATGCCTTGTGGAGATGGGAGAGAACAGCGGATGACCACAGAAAGGGGAGGAGTCAGTGGGCCGCTCCCAGGCTAAGACAAAGAGGGGGACATCCCCTTCAAGGAGGTAGCACATATACACACTTAGGGGCTTTCCGCACTGACAGAGTTGTACTGGTTTCTACTTAGGTTCGCCTCAGTGAATCTGCACTGCAACCGAGCTCAACATTGTTTTGTCTCAGTTCCCCCCCGCCCCAGAACTGCAACATCCTTGTCGCAGTTATGAACTACACTTTTCTGCCAGAACAAGGTCGATACCGCTTCGAAGCTTTGAAGTTTCGAAGTGCAGATGCATCGAAACGACACCTCATCCGTTCAACCAATCAGGAGCCGCTTTGTGGCATGCGCAGAACAGGAGAGTCGTGGCGGACAGAAAGCGCATGTAACTGTAAACTGTAAAAAGTGTAAAAAAAACAAAGAACGCTCTTGTTTCCCATGGTAACACAAGCGCCAATCACGATCGAGGAGCGAGACAGGCACCAAGATGATCCCGCCCACTTAAGTCGGTTCCAGGGGGCCAAGTAAGTTGCTGTGCAGACAGCCTGGAATCGCCCTCCACTGAAGGGAACCGAGTCGACCTTAGCTCCCTTCTGTAGTGCGGAAAGCCCCTTAGAGTGGTGTAGTGCCCCCCAGTGTCCAGGCATGCTGAATACCTTGCTCCAACAATTATCACTGCGTGGTGTGGCGAACTGATTGTACTGGCCAACCAGGCAGTCTTTTATGCGGGGAATATCTACATTCACTGGAACAGTTCTCTTGCATTTACTTGCAACTGTAGCTTCTTGTCTCCGAGATGTCAAACTTTCCTGTCTGTGCGGGTTTTTGGGGATGAACGGGGTCACAGTCGAGCAGAGGCGTATCTAGAGAAAATGTAGCCCTGTGAAAAATCTGAGTCCCCCACCTCATATGGGCGGCTGGCCTCCCCCACCATGACCAAACAACTTTTTTTGCACCAGGTCTTTAGGGAAGGAGGAAGGGCATGGGGGCGATTTTCCGCCCCCCCCGCGACTAAATGGCCGCAGCCTAGGGACATTTGGCCCCATATGTTCCCCTGGGCGATATGCCCATGCAGTTTTCAAGCGTCTCTCTGCCGTAACTAGGGCTGTGGGTAGCAGGCAAAAAATACTTAAGAGCAGCCGTTCCCAGAGGAAGAATGCAGTGTTAGGCATGCACACAACATCAACATGATTTATTATTGGATTTTTAGACCACTCTCCCCTTTTACGACAGATTCAGAGCGGTTTACAACACATCGTCAAATCAAGTCAACCTTTATTATGGTCACGGACCAGCATAAAGTAAAGGATAAAAGATATTGCAGGGTAAAACGTATTAAGATATGAATCTAAAAGGAATTTGAAACAGCAAGTTGGGGGACACAAAAGATAGAGGAATATAAAGGAAACAGAACAAAAGCATAAATACTGAAGAAGAACAAAGACTAAAACTAAAAAAGGGGGATCGACATAACAAACAACAAAATTGGTAGCTTGAAAGCTGTAGCTAAATCAAATAAATTGAGCCTACTTTGTGCATGGATCACCCTGCAGCGTCCTTCTAGTGCTGCTACACAGAACACACAACAATTTCAATAACATTTTATTCAATAAAATTTAGTATTTTATATATTATTTTATGTAAATTATATACGATGTTTTAAATTGTTTTATCGTTGATGGATACCGCCCTGAGCCTTTGGGGAGGGCGGCATATAAGTAAGTCAGTCAGTCAGTCAGTCAGTCAGTCAGTCAGTCAGTCAGTCAGTCAGTCAATCAATCAATCAATCAATCAATCAATCAATCAATCAATCAATCAATCAAAGCAACAGTAATGCAATAAACAATCTAACAGTAAAACATGGCATTCTTAAATGTATCCCAGCAAAGGGCAAGTCTAGAATTATAATAACAATACTTGTGTGACCCTATTAAATATAAGGGATGGGGGTGGGGAAGGCCAGCTCAGATGAATAAAGACTGTTGGTCCTCAACCAAAGGCCTGGTGGATCAACTTGTCTCTTACTGGCCCTGCAGAACTGAGCTGGGTCCTGCAGACGAAACAGGAAAGAGCTGTCTAAGAACTGATGAGCTTTATTTTGGATGCCTGCCAAGACAGCTCATAAATACCGAGTCTGTTGTAGGTCGAGCTGATGGAAAGTGTTCTGCTACTGCCCAAACAGCGGCAACCCCAGGGGTGGTCTTAGATATGGGGCTTCCAGTGTAGCTGCTCAGGGCTGTTTGGGCCCCAACCACCCATGGCCCTGCCCCTCCCCTGATGGAGGTGAAAAGAAGAAGAAAAAGATCTGGTCGTGGTTGTTCACTTGCACTGGGGCAGAGCAGTGGCTGGATGGCTCCGTGGTTGCTACCCCCACGTCTCTGGATCTCGAGCAGTGCTGGGTACCCCAGACCATTGAATTCCACCTTGCATGGAGTAAGTGTGAGGGTGCCACTTTCTTGAGCCTGGGGTGGCTCATGCAGGGGAGAGGGTTATGGGCCCAGAAGGTTGGCAGTGATTCTGGGCCCCATCCTGGCCTTTTGCTCAGGGCCCCAACATCACTTAGTCCACCCCTGAGCACCCTACCCCCCACATCAATTCCTATCAGCCAGATTTCAAAATTCTGACTCCATTTCCTGTTCTCTGGCTACATTTAAAAAGTGCACTGTTTTGGTCAATTGGACACAAGGCATATATGCTGAACGATGGGTGCGAATGTCTGTCGCCGCAAGATTTCGTGTATGGAGATATTTCTTCAAGCCCTGCTTTCACTTTCTAGTCTCAACAGCAAGCGAGACCACTTGTAGCATGAATTTAAGCTTCGCCCCCAGAGCAGGGACATTTTCCAGTTGACACATGTTTGCCCTGGACTTCTTCCCTCTCCCCGCAGCCAGCCTGTCTAGCTCCACCCTTCCCACTCTTTGCACTGTTATCCATTCTTGCCCCATTCCATGTTCTTGCTCCTTCCTGCTTCTCCAATGCTTCCGCTGTCTCTCAGAGGTCACAGTGTGTAACGCTGCCTCTCAGCGAACCCTCAGAATTCTTCTCTTTCTACCTGTCTCCTGTTTTCTTTTCCCTGTTATGTTAAAATGGTTGGTGGGTCTGATTTAGTTAGATCATATCTTCAATATTTCTGACTGAGTGCTGTGCTCTTGGAGAGCAGTCCTAAATTAAGGTGACCAGATGGTCACCTTTGTGATCTGGGACGGGGGGGGGGGGTGGCCGCGCGCGCAGCCGCAGGAGCGCACTGCTTTCTGGGGCTTGCCATTTCCCGCCCTGTGACAGGCAAGCCCCAGAAACGGCAAGCCCCAGAAACCCGTGCTCCTGCGGCCGCACGCGGGGGAGGCTGCCCCAGAAGGCAGTGTGGCAGCCTCCCAAAAATCGGGACAATTTGAAGAACCCGTGGGATGCGGGACAAATTGTTTAAAGGCGGGACTGTCCCGCCAAAAGCGGGACGTCTGGTCAGCGTATCCTAAATAGGTCTACACTGAATCCTACTCAAGTGTAATAAGTGGGGCATCATCCCAGGAAGGAAGGTCTTGTTAGGATTGTGCTGTTAACTGTGCCGTGCATAAGCTGTTTTTCCCAACCAAAGTCCCCAAACAACATTTGCAGACTGAATGGCTTATTCTGCAAATCCTATTAAATGTTTGCTGAATTTTCGCCTCGCCTCACCGTGAGTGGCCTTCTTAAGGATGGTTCTCCCCCCTCCCCCCAGATTGTGATAAGCTTCTCCGGACTGCCCGTGCCTTTGGCTGACTGTGAAAAAAAATCAGATTGCATGCCTCCTGCATAAAAAAAAGAAAGAAACTGACCCATTTTAGTGGTGTGAACTCATTTGGGAGTTTACAGTGTGAAACCATTGGTGCTCAGCAAAGTGCTCAGATCTTGAAACTTCCGAAACCTGCTGCGATTTCACTTTTTGAGCCCCAGCGTGACACGAACGCTCAAGTAATCTTTGGAGATGTGCACTCATCCTGCTGAGATCATCTTTCATATTCCTTTAATCTCCTACCTGTCTTGTGCCTCTTTTCTGTTCCTTGTTTTCCTCGGTGGTTTTGTCCATCGCCAGGAAGTATGTAATATTGTCCGGGCATTGGGGTCAGCGGATAACTCTAGCCTTTAATATTTGCCCGTCGATTTGAGGGCTACGTGTGGTCTGGCAGAAACGGTGTGTGTGTTAAAATCAGATTTGCTTCTGACTGTGTAAAGCATGGGCAGGGGCAGTGGTGGGATTCAGCCGGTTCGCACCACTTTGGCAGAACTGATTGTTAAAATGGTGCTTGTAAACAACCAGTTGTTAAATGATTTGAATCCCACCACTGGGGGGGGGGGCAAGTTAAACTACAGTGTGGGTCAGCAAGGGAGGGGGTGGCTGAGATCTTCCTATTGCCGCAACATGGCTGCCGTAGGAAATGGAGTCAGCTACAGGTGTCAGATGCTGCCAAAACAACATTTTTAAAACTCTGCAGAGTCATTAAATTTCATAAACCTTGCCGGGCAGAAGCTCCACCGGGCACTACCTGCTTCTTAAAAACATCTCGTGGGTGCCTGGAGGGTGCTGCCCCCTGGCCTTGTGCCTCATCTAAATCTAATCTCCAACAATCTCCAGTGCGGTGACCATTTTCAGTTTTACGCGTTCCTCATTCCAATTAGATATTTTCTGCCCATAGAAAATAACACGAGCATCTCATTCAATAATGGTTTGCAAAGTCCCCGCTGGGGTTTTGCGGCGTGTTAACGGTGCCAGAGAAAGCATTAGGCTAAACTGAATGCAGAAAATCTAACTTTGTGTTCTGTTTGGCGAGGAAACCTGGGCTGGGGGGGGGAGGGGGACGGGACAAGTTTGGGAATCTCCCTCTTTTCCCCATCTTCATGGGAAGATTTTAATTGATCCAGGCATATGGGTGTCTCAATCAGGTGCTGGAGGTGAAAAACTCGCCACCCTCCAGATGTTATGGACTACAGCTCCCATCATCCCCTGCCAGCATCCTGGCAGGAGATGATGGAAACTGTAGTCCATAACATCTGGAGGGCCGCGAGTTTGACACTTGTGGGCTATTGTATATGACTGACATGCAGAGAAGGCCTCTTGTCTAAATGTTCTGGTTGTGATCGTTAAAACCAAGTCTTGGACTGAATTTTGATGAACTTTTACTCCAGGTGTGAAGGAATTGGCACAATAAGTGCCTGTTAATGGGGTCTGCAAGCAAACACTTTTGGGTGTTTGAGAAAGTATTAATTTTGTAGCTGTGGGGTTAGCACTTTGCACACATTAAATGGGTGACTTTGGAAGAGAACAGACTCGATAATTTTGCCCTGTAGCTTGTTGGCAGGTGAATTAAATTTATAAGTACCTCAGCTCAAAGCCGGAAAGCACAATTTCGGTTCGTTCTGGGTTGGTACTTGCTGATTATTTAATTCTCATTAAACGTCTGACATGGATCAGATGTAAAACTGGCCCAAATTCCATGTTTGGAACAGAGTTACACCACAGGATAATGTGGGCTTTATGAAAGCCTGCTAAGAATTCTGGGGCCCTTTCCGCACATGCAGAATAATACACTTTCAATCCACTTTCACAATTGTTTGCAAGTGGATTTTGCTTTTTTGCACGGTAAAATCCAGCTGCAAAGTGCTGTGGAAGTGGATAGAAAGTGATTATTCTGGATGTGCGGAAGGGGTCCAGGCATTGTAGTTTGGTCAGTGTACTTAGAATGCTTCATTAGAGATCTGTCATTCTCTTCACGGAACTCCTTTTCTGGGTCTTAAGTCTACGAAATGTCTAGAATGCATGCCTGACTTTGCTTGACATCCCCTTTCCACTGGATAACAAACTCCAGGAGAACATGATCAGTCACTCCCATCTAAGGAACCTACCACTTCCACCCCATAAACCAGGTGATCATTGTTGCTTAGGAGCAGATGTAAACTAGCCTCTTCCACCTTCTGAATCATGAAATCATCTGCAAGGCAAGTAAGGAATTTGTTGGACCTTGTAGTCTTGGCAGAGTTTGACTCCTAACACAAATCAGGATACTTGAAATCTCCCATTACTACTACTTCTTTCCTTTTAGAAAGTTTGGTCATCTGTTCCAGGAAGGCACCATCATCTATCTTCAGTCTGGCTTGGAGGTCTGAAATAGACCCTCACAAATGAGATCACTGTTGTTTCTCTCCCCCTCTCCCCCTCCCCCTCTCTCCCCCTCTCCCCCTCTCAATCCTTCCAGGATTTAAGTCATGGACCTGCTCACAGGTATAATCACCCCTGACGTATAATCAGTGGTGGGATCCAAAAAATTTAGTAACAGGTTCCCATGGTGGTGGGATTCAAACTGTGGAGTAGTGCCAATAGGGCTGGGCGGGGCATGATGGGGGTGGGGGTGGGCATTCTGGGGGCAGGGCATTCCTGGGCGGGGCTGTGGCAAGGATGCAGCCACTGTGGTGGTCCTTGGGTGGGAAACGAATGCACGCAGGCGCAGGCTGCCACGCACGCCGGTGCACCTCCTGCTAGACTGCTTCAAGTTCTGCGCGCTACTGCTGAGAGGAGGGGCGTAACTAAGGCCAAAATCACGTGGCAAAATCACCCATTAGTAACCCCCACTCGGCACACACAAATAATTAGTAACCTACTCTCGGGAACCTGTGAGAACCTGCTGGATCCCACCTCTGCGTATAATGCTGTTCCTCCTCCTTTCCTAGTTGGTCTATTTCTCTGAAATGGGTTACACCCCTCAACGGTTACCTTCCAATCATCTGGGCTTCCCCTATCCACAAACCTTATATGGAGTTCAGGGGAGGGGCAGGGGAGAGTGTCTATTGGATGTTGGGCTCATCTTGGCCAGGTCAGGCTTTGAACTGCAGAGTCAAACTCTGCAGTTTAAAGCTCAAACCAACTGAGCCCAGCATCGAAAATGGCCCCTGCCCCTGAACTCCACGTGGGGTTAAAAGTGGGCGAACAATAATGTTCATCCCGGGTTCTGTTTTCAACTGCTGACAAGATCTTTGCTGCCTTGGCTCATATCCAGAGGTGGGATCCAGCAGGTTCTCACAGGTTCCCGAGAGTAGGTGACTAATTATTTGCGTGTGCCGAGAGGGGGTTACTAAATGGTGATTAGCCACGTGATTTTTGCCTTAGTTACACTCCTCCTCTCAGCAGTAGCGCGCAGAACTTGAAGCAGTCTAGGTGCACCTCCTGCTAGACTGCTTCAAGTTCTGCGCGCCGGTGCACCTCCTGCTCGACTGCTTCAAGTTCTGCGTGCTACTGCTGAGAGGAGGAGTGTAACTAAGGCAAACGTCACGTGGCAAAATCACCAATTAGTCACCCCCTCTCGGCACACGCAAATAATTAGTCACCTACTCTCGGGAACCTGTGAGAACCTGCTGGATCCCACCTCTGGATCCAAGGGACACCAGCTTAAGAGGGAGGGGGGCAATACCTGTTTTGTGCTTGCATGCATGGAATCACCGACGCTTGTTGTGAGCAAGGTGCATTTTTGTTGGAATGATTGTGCATATGGAAGAACAGCTAGATTTGAGTCCGGTAGCTGTTTCGATACTAACAAGATTTCCAAGGTTTTGGAGAGTCCAAACTCCCTCTGCCAGATGCTCTTATCCTCTGCAAATCTGCTTGGTCCCTAAGGTGCTGCCAGACTCAAATATGGCTGTTCTGCGGCAAACTTCATGGCTACTCAGGTGTTGTGGGGTTTGATTCTATGTCTGGCCATGCTTTCTAAGCAAAAAATAAAAGCTAATTAAACCTCTCCTGGCTGAGTTCCTAAAAGCCTTCTTGGACGGTGTTAGAAGGATCGTGGTCGATGAACAATCAAGGGGAAGATTAAAATCATTTGTTTTGTTCCTTTTTCCAAATTTAGGAACAGAGAGTCTTTTGGGAAGCGGGAATGGTTTTCTTGCTGATCACCACAGCACTGTGGAAGAGCATATGTTTTCATGCAGACTCAAGCCCTGTCCATACATTGCAGTGAACACTTAGACCAGCTACACGTAGTGTAGCAGCTAGGAGTGATGGACAGCGCGGTGTAGTAGTTAAGAGCAGAGGACTCTAATCGGGAGAACCGGGTTTGATTCCCCACTCCTCCACCTGAACGGCGGACTCTTATCTGGTGAGCTGGATTTGTTTCCCAGCTCCTCCACGTGAAGCTTGCTGGGTGACCTTGGACGAATCCCAGTTCTCTCAGAACTCTCTCAGCCCCACCTGCCTCACAAGGTGTCTGTTGTGGGGAGGGGAAGGGAAGGAGTTTGTCAGCCGCTTTGGGACTCCTTGTGGTAGAGAAAAGTGGGTATAAATCCAACTTTTTTTTCTTCTGTACGCGCATCAGTTTGCAATAGTTAATACACATTCGCTTTGTGAATGTACGAGGGATCGGTACCTAGATCGGTGTGTGGTTTCAGTCACATGTTCAGCTATGGAGGTATTATTATTATTATTATTATTATTATTATTATTATTATTATTATACACATTACAACACAGCACAAGTGTCTGGAATTTATCGAGTCCTTCCCAAGGATCTAGGATATTAGGGGTATTTGCGTAGAATATGTGCAGTTCCGAGAAGTGCTGCTTTCCTTACGTGGACTGACAAGCTCGTCCAAGTTTAGGCTTCCAGATGTTTTTTCGAGATTTCTGGGGATTCCTCTCCTAGGAGCAATCAATTTCACGAAAGTGGGATGACTGTTGTTCTTTTTTTTTTGCCACAATCAATTAACTTCACCTCCTGTGGTGGTCCTTGCATTTTGTGATCTTTTTCCAGCTTCTTTTGTCCTCTAATTCTGCTGTCAACTGGCACAGCAACATCTTATGATCCAAACGCGGTTTTTTTCTCTCTACCACTGTTATGTCTGGGGTGTTGTGTGCCAGGTGTCTGTCTGTCTGTATTCTAAAGTCCCAGAGTATTTTGCTTCTTCATTTTCTGTGGTCTTATTACTATTACTATTACTATTACTATTACTATTACTATTACTATTACTATTACTATTACTATTACTATTACTATTACTATTACTATTACTATTACTATTACTATTACTATTACTATTACTATTAATTCGATTTGATAAACCGCCCTACCCCCGAAAGGTACATATTGAATGTAGCATGAGTATTAGTACGCATACAAAGAAGAATCAAGTGTGCCCTGTCCAAAGATTGTACATGCATTTAGTGTAACTGATGGAAAGGGCTTCATACAGTTAAAATAATCTCAGCAGATATTGACATAGGAAACATCCCTTCATCCACATTGGGTCTTTCCACCTTGGGATGAAACCCAAAACATGTCTTTTTTCATGACCCCTCATACAATTTGATGGAAACATTACTATTAAAACTGACACGTCTGTTTTACTACAAAATAAGCTGCCCAACACGGCCTAGAACAGTGGTGTGGCTTAATCCCACGGCATCGGAGTGCCAGAGGTGGCACTTCAGAGCTCCCTCTGTGGGCACTTCGCGCGACAGAGTTCCTGGCATAATGCGGGAGGGGGGTTGGAAAATCTACCTCCCCACCACACATTACCTAGTTGCTGGCCTTGGCATGACCCTTTACCCTGGGAGTAAGCGTTTCCTGCTGCTGACAATGGGGGCTGTGCTTAGCCGGAAGTATTAAACCCTTCCTAGGATCGCGATTCGCCCCATTGGAAGCGCCAATACCAGCCAGTTACTTGGGTCGTGCTTTTAATATCAGCCTCAAGTTCTTAGCCGTCCGGTTATCTCTTGCCACTTTAAAAAACCCTCGGTATTCGAGTTTTCTAAATTGCCGCGGTTGGCATTTCTATGGCTATAATGGCGGGAGTTTTGGGCCGGTAATTTCGGGGCATTTGTTCTCAAAGGTGTTCTGCTGTCACGGGCTCAGAAGGTGTAGGAATGGTATTAAAATGTTGTGAAAGACAGCCAGAAAGTTAAAACAGCAAAAATGGAAGGAGTTAAAATGGGAGTGTGAAACACTCCAAATAAACATTGGACACACACATGCACTCATCTACGCTATTACCTATTGATATATATAAAAGAAACAAGAGTGTTTTATACCTCTCAGGGATTTCATTGAAAATGCAGTACAATAATTTCATAGGAGTGAATATGATTTTTTTGTTTTGGGTAAATGGTTCACTGAAACCAGTGAGTCCCCTTTTGAACTATTTGGAATCTGCTGGTCTTAAATTGCATGCCCTAATAAGGGCAGTATAAAAGTTCAGTAAAATAAAAGAAAAATTAATAAATGGTCTTACATAAAGAGGGGCTGGATGGCCATTTGTCGCGAAAGAAATGGAGTGAAAGAAATAGAGAAACGAGGTGAAATGAAGCAAAGGAAGCTGTGTGTGTTGGTGTGTGAAAACATTCACAACAAACACACACATATATAAAAGAAACAAAGGTGTTTTATACCTCTCTGCAAGGATTTCATTGAAAATACAGTACAATAATTTCATAGGAGTGAATGTACAAATTTTTTTTGATTTGGGTAAATGGTCTCGTGGCCCGTGACTTTATCATACTGCAACTTTAAAACCGTTGTTCGTTTTGTAGCCGGCTCGGCAGGGATCTCATGTCGGTCTTTTGCATTGTTCCCAAAGCTGCCTTCTCTGGGAATTTGCCGAGGGTGATAATTCGGCGTTCTTTGCAAGTTCCAAATTAGTCCTGGTTTGCTCACCTTGTGCTTCTACGTGTAGCTTAAAATTGCCAGATGACTCAAGCCCACTGAATAATTCCTCTTGAAACTAAAGGCTAGCCAGATCAAGAGGGCCATTCCATCGCGGTCACTTCCCTATTGAAGAACTTCATACGAGACTGCAGTTCAGTGGCTACCGGCCCCTAAAAATGACCCCTGGCATAAATGTACACGCTGGACGTGATGCACCAAGAAAAATTTTGTTCTGTGGCTGCACAGAGAAGTGAAAGTTTGACCTGAAGCTTAAAATAAGGGGGCAAGAAGAAGAAGAAGAAGAAGAAGAAGAAGAGTTTGAATTTATAACCCCCCTTTCTCTCCTGCAGGAGACTCAAAGGGGCTGGATAATCTTCCTTGCCCCTCCCCTCACAACAAACACCCTGTGAGGTCGGGTGGGCTGAGAGAGCTCCGAGAAGCTGTGACTAGCCCAAGGCTCACCCAGCTGGCACGTGTGGGAGTGTACAGGCTAATCTGAATTCCCCAGAGAAGCCTCCACAGCTCAGGCTGCAGAGCTGGGAATCAAACCCGTTCCTCCAGATCAGAGTGCACCTGCTCTTAGCCACTGCTCTTAGCCACTACGCCACCGCTGCTCCTCTGTAGCCACTAGGCCTCCGGATTGAAAAGCAAGGGACCTAGAGCACCTGCCTTAAAGAAGAAGAGGAGGAGGAGGAGGAGGAGGAGTTTGGATTTATATCCTCCCTTTCTCTCCTGCAGGAGACTCAAAGGGGCTGACAATCTCCTGTCTTGCCCTCACACAATAAACAACACCCGTGCAGAAGTAGGTGGTGGGCTGGAGAGACCTCGAGAAGCTGTGTGACTGTGTAGCCTGGGTCACCCAGCTGGCGCGTGTGTGGAGTGAATTCCCAGAGAGAAGCCTCCACAGCTCAGGCTGCAGAGCTGGGAATCAAACCCGGTTCCTAGACCAGAGTGCACCTGTCGGCCACTGCTCTAGCCACGCCACTGTTGCTCTTCTAGCCACTAGGCTCCGGGATTGAAAAGGGACTCCAGAGCAAATCTGCCTTAAAAAAAGAAGAAGAGGAGGAGGAGGAGGAGGAGGAGGAGGAGGAGTTTGGATTTATATCCCCCCTTTCCCTCCTGCAGGAGACTCAAAGGGGCTCACAATCTCCTTGCCCTTCCCCCTCAAGCTAAATAAACACCCCCAGAAGTAGGTAAATAGAGCTCCTGTGCTGTGACTAGCCCAAGGTCACCCAGCCATGGTGTGGGAGTGCACAGGCTAATCTGAATTCCCCAGAGAAGCCTCCACAGCTCAGGGCGGCAGAGCTGGGAATCAAACCCGGTCCCTCCAGATTAGATACACGAGCTCTTAACCTCCTACGCCCCTGCTGCTCCAGAAGATTATATGTGTTTGAAAAAAGGGCGGCTGGGAAATTTCTGGAGGTTCGGAGGTGGAGCAGGACGGAGCTTAGAGGAGGGGAAAGTCCTCAGCAGGGTATAATTCCAAGTGGGCATTATATGCACTTGTGTTCTCCTTCGCAACGAGCCCACGTTCCCTTCAGGTTGGATTCTCAGTTTTGCACGCTTTTTCTCCTTTTCAAAACTCACTGCGCTCTCAGGTCAGAGAATCTCTGAGGTTTCAGAAACCTGGTGAAGTATTTATTATTCCTCCCCCCACTTTCTTTGCAAGGGAAGGTGAAGGAATTTTGCTGCTCCTCGGGGTTTCTTTGCTCCTCCTCTCTTCCAACCCCATCACCTGGACAGCAGTTCCTCCTCTCTGTGCCAAGCATTCCAGAGCAAACTGGAACAGCCAGCTGATATAGTAGTGGCGTGAACCAGGTTTGATTCCCCACTCTCCTCACCCAAGGTAGAGGCTATCTTGGTGAACCAGGATGTGTTTCCGTCAGACTGCTAATGCTCCTGCTGGGTGACCTTGGGCCAGTCACAGTTCTCTCTGAACTCTTTCAGCCCCACACGGTGTCTGTTGTGGGGAGAGGAAGGGAAAGGAGCTTGAAAGCCTCCTAGAGTCTCCTTACAGGAGAGAAGGGGGGGGGTACAAATCTAAACTCAGTGGCATAGGAGGTTAAGAGCTCGTGTATCTAATCTGGAGGAACCGGGTTTGATTCCCAGCTCTGCCGCCTGAGCTGTGGAGGCTTCTCTGGGGAATTCAGATTAGCCTGTGCACTCCCACACACGCCAGCTGGGTGACCTTGGGCTAGTCACAGCTTCTCGGAGCTCTCTCAGCCCCACCCGCCTCACAGGGTGTTTGTTGTGAGGGGGGAAGGGCAAGGAGATTGTAAGCCCCTTTGAGTCTCCTACAGGAGAGAAAGGGGGGATATAAATCCAAACTCCTCCTCCTCCTCCTCCTCCTCCTCCTCCTCGTCTTCTTCTTCCTTTTTTTAAAAAAAATTGGGTTGAAACTGACATGAGATTTGTAGCCTAGCAATGTAACACTAGACCACAGATTGCACCCTGCTCCGCAAAAGGCAGCAGGCCACCTCTCAAGAGGGAAACTGCGTGAAAAGACCGAGGAGGTGGTGGGTCGGCAGAATGTCAGCTCAGTTGGAGACACTTCACAGCAGCAGGATCCCTGTTCAAACGACAACAAGAAGAACACTGGGAAACCACAGGAAGTAGCAAGCACTCAAAAACCTGTTGTCTTCTCTCCGAAGCGCTCTCCCCAAACCCCCCGCTCTTCAGACCGTGCCTCAGAGCTGCCAACTCTGGTTTGGGAAACTTTTGGAGATTTGGTGCAGCAGGAGCAGCAGTGGCGTAGGAGGTTAAGAGCTTGTGTATCTAATCTGGAGGAACCGGGTTTGATTCCCAGCTCTGCCGCCTGAGCTGTGGAGGCTTCTCTGGGGAATTCAGATTAGCCTAACAACTCCCCACACATGCCAGCTGGGTGACCTTGGGCTAGTCACAGCTTCTCGGAGCTCTCTCAGCCCCACCCACCTCACAGGGTGTTTGTTGTGAGGAGGGAAGGGCAAGGAGATTGTAAGCCCCTTTGAGTCTCCTACAGGAGAGAAAGGGGTGGACATAAACCACCAAACCCCTCCCTCTTCCCTTCTGTTCCTTGTTGCCCTTGTTCCTGCCAAGTTCCTTGTTGTTCCCTTGTTCTTCTTCCTTCTTGCTTGTTCTTTTGTTGTTCCTTTGTTGTTCTTGTCATCTTCTTGTTCCTCTCACTTGTCTTGCTTGTTCCTTGTTGTTCCTTGTCTCCTTCTTCATCTTGTTCTTCTTCTTCTTGTTCTTGTTCTTGTTCTTCTTGTTCTTCTTGTTCTTCTTGTTCTTGTTCTTCTTCTTCTTCTTCTTCTTCTTCTTCTTCTTCTTCTTCTTCTTCTTCTTCTTCTTCTTCTTCTTGGTGGTAGATCTTGGGGTGGGTGGGATTTGGGGAGTGGAAGGACCTCCGCAGGGTAAAATGCCATGGACTGTACCCTCCTAAGCAGTCCTTTTCTGCACGGGAACTAATTTCTGGCATCTCTGGGGTTTAAATTCTGGGAGATCCCCCTGAATTGCAGTGCATCAGGCAACAGAGATCTATTTCCTTAGAGAAAATTGATGTTTTGGAGGGTGGACTCAACAACAACGACGGCCTTTATTTGGCAAATAGAGGGTGGACTCTACAGCATCGTACCCTATTGGGGTTTCTAAGCAGGCCCAAATCTCCAGGCGTTTCCCAGTCCCAATCTAGACCTGACAAATTTAGACCTCCACCCAGTGGCGTTCCTGCCTAGGGACAGGGGGTACCCTATGTCCCCGGGCGCCCCCCATTTGGTCACATGCGGGGGCGCCAACATTTCAGGGTCGCTTGGGTGTTTTTTTTAATGTTTTAAGTGTTTTTTTCACCGTCTCAGGCCTGCAGTGTAGGTATGCATTTTTAAGGCTAGCATGGGCACCAAAATTCTTCAGGGGTACCCATTCAGAGATCAAGTTCTTGATATCACCACCTCCAAATTCTAGGTGAGCTTGGTTCAGGGGTAGCAAAGCAGTGGATCCCCTGTATCAAGCAGGTGCCCTCTATCCCCATTGTTTTCATAATGGGAGCTAACCTGAGATGGGAGCTACTCCATTTTGAGGGACCAAGCAACTTTGGTCCCCTTGAAAACATAACGCCACCAAACTTCTAGCTGGCATCATAAGAATACTAATCAGATGATACCCTCTGAAAATTTGGTGTCACTAGCTTCTTTAAAATACACCCTTCCAGGCACCCTCTTCAAGAAATTTGCCCAAGCTCCACATTCTCGCTAGTTTTCAGTGAGTGACCTTTGCTCCATTGTAGCCAATGGGGAATTTCTGGTGTGTAAGCGGGCGGCACGTATTTGAAGATAGAGGCACCAGACTTTCAGGGTGGGTTCCAGGAGGGCTCCCTCCTGGTAATAGCAGCATCCAGGTTTGGAAACCCTTTGCTTCTGGGGGGTTCATAATTCTTATGGGCCCCCTCAAAAGGCTTATATTTGTTTCCCCTCAGCCTCCCATATGAAAGCTCGCTCGTGGGCTGAGTTCTCTCTAGAACTTTCTCAACTCCCCACTCCAGAAGAAAAAGCCCACCAAGCTTGGATGCTATGACTGAAGGCCGCTTGGAGCCACCTTTGAAAGTCTGGCTCCTCTATCTTCAAAAAAATGTGTAGCCTCAGAAATTCCTCAATAGCTACAATGGAGCAAAAGTCACTGCAAAACAAAGAATCTTGGGCAAAATTTCTTGAGGTGCCTGGAAGGGATGCATTTTTAAAGCTAGTGACTTTCAATTTTGTTTTAACCAGGGACCCCAGATTCTCCCTTTAAGGTAGATTTAAAAGAAGAATCTGAGCTCCCTAGTTTAAACACCATTGAAAGTGATGCTGTTTGGGGGGTGGATCTCCGCCACTGGAGGTGTTTTCTTTGTGGAGAGATGATGCTGACATATTTGGTTTGGTAAATGTTTTGCTGGGGGGTGATTTGTGAGAGATTTTACATGCTTAATAAGCACCACTTGCACTGGCTTGAGTTGTTTTCAGGGCTAAGCAAACCTACCTCATAGGTTGCTTGGTAGATTAGGAAATTAGGAAAAGAGTTGGTGGGGAGAGAGCCATGTATGTTTTGATGGGAGTGGGAAATGTTTTGTGAGCTGGTACAAAAAATCATTGTTTGGTCATGGTGGGGGAGGGTGGCCGTCCATACGCCGGGCAGGGGGGGGGGGCACCAAACTCAGGTTTTGTCCCCGGGCGCCAGTTTGCCTAGGTACGCCCCTGCCTCCACCGGCAGGTTGGCACGTTTACACAGCTCTCAAATCTCCAGGAATTAACTGTACCGGAGTTGGCAGCTGCATCCGTACACCAGTGGGCGAAGCAGCGAGGAAGTCGGATGGATTTGTTTCAAATTAGGTCTGACTCGTTCGAGCTGTCGAGGGTTGTACTGTTCCTTTGTACCCACGGCGTAAAAATATGTGCTGGCAGGCGCGAGTGAAGTATGCGCGGTCTGAAATCGCAACAGTTGTCAGTCATTAGCAGAAATAGAGTTCCTATAAATAAAGCCCCAAACATTAAGAATGAACGGGGCCTGTTTATTTCTTGCTGGCACGGCCCCTGTGACATCCTGTGATTGCGGTATGGGCAGCGATGCTTGCCGAAGAAGAAGAAGAAGAGTTCGGATTTATATCCCCCCTTTCTCTCCTGCAGGAGACTCAAAGGGGCTGACAATCTCCTTGCCCTTCTCCCCTCACAACAAACACCCTGTGAGGTAGGTGGGGCTGAGAGAGCTCCAAGAAGCTGTGACCAACCCAAGGTCACCCAGCTGGCGTGGGTGGGAGTGTACAGGCTAATCTGAATTCCTCAGATAAGCCTCCACAACTCAAGCAGCAGAGCTGGGAATCAAACCCAGTTCCTCCAGATCAGAGTCCACCTGCTCTTAATCACTGCTCTTAGCCACTGCTCTTAGCCACTACGTCACTGCTGCTGAGGTCTCCATATGCCCCCCATTCACACCCCCATGGTCTTTGATGGGAGGTCTCACATTTTGTTCATGGCTGATGGTGTGTGTTGCATTTGTAACAGAGTTGTGGCACATTCATAAGCCGACAAATAACCTTCAGTGGCTGTAGAACAGGGGTCTCCAACACGGTGCCTGTAGGGCTGTGGTGGCGAACCTATGGCACTCCAGATGTTCTTGGACTACAATTCCCATCAGTCCCTGCCAGCATGGCCATTGGGAATTGTAGTCCATGAACATCTGGAGTGCCATAGGTTCGCCACCACTGCTTTAGGGGCTATGGGGCACGGCAGCACTTTTACTAGCACCTGCCAAATGTTTTTAGGAAGTAGGTGGGGGTCAGGTAGAGCTTTTGCCCAGCAAGTCTTCTGATTGACTGCTAGAAATTTGATTGGCTGTGCCGATTTTCAAAAATCATGAAGTTGGAAGAGACCCCAAGGGGCCATCAAGTCTGACCCCCTGCAATGCAGGAACACACAATCAAAGCACTCCTGACAGATGGCCATCCAGCCTGTGCTTAAAAATCTCCGAAGAAGGAGACTCCACCACTCTCTTAGGTAGTGCATCCCATTGTCGAACAGCCCTTACTGTCAGGAAGTTTTTCCTGATGTTTAAGTGGAATCTCTTTTCCTTCCCCTTGAACTCAGTACTCCTGGTCTCTGGAGCAGCAGAAAACAAGCTTGCTCACTCCCCAACATGACATCCCTTCAAATACCTAAACAGGGCTATCATGCCACCTTCTCTTCACCAGACTAAACATCCCCAGCTTCCTAAGTCTCTCCTCGTAGGGCATGGATTCCAGACCTTTTGCCATTTTGGTTGCCCTCCTCTGGACCCGTTCCAGTTTGTCAATGTGCTTCCAGAACTATACACAATATTCCAGGTGAGGTCTGACCAATGTTTTTGTTTTTGCTCTGAAAGCTGTTTCTCTCAAAACCCAGGCTCATTCCGCACATGCAGAATAATGCACTTTCAAACTGCTTTCAGTGCTCTTTGAAGCTGTGCGGAATAGCAAAATCCCTTTGCAAACAGTTGTGAAAGTGGTTTGAAAACGCATTATTTTGCGTGTGCGGAAAGGCCCCCAGTTAGATCAGAAGTCCCCAGCGTTTTATTCTGAAAGCTCTGAAACAAAAAAATTTTTTTGTTTTTACTCTGAAAGCTTTTGAAAGAACCTTTAAAGGTCTTATGATCGTTGGCGCGAGCACATGAAGTTAGTGAAGAAATCTGGGCGCTTTGGAGTCTTCCATTCTTGCCTTCGTTATTCAGTTCTCCCGCTAATATTTGTTTTTCTCTCTCTTACCCAGCTGGCTCTGTGCTGTAACTCCCTGTCAACGCTTCCCTTGTCTGCTCTGCTGGAGAGGTACTGTGAAGCACTGTCATCTCATCACAATGTCACAGGTAAAAACCACCTTAGTGCGACGCACTGTTAACCTGCGGAACTCACTGCCACAAGATGTGGCTATGAAAGCTGGCCTTAAAAAGGGGATGCGGCAAATTCATCCAGGACTGGTGTATCATTCGCTATCAGCTGATGATAGCTCAGTGGAACCTTCATGGTCAGAGGCAGTGTATCTCAGAAATTCAAATGGCAGAGAGAAATTACAGAAGAGGGCTAGTTTCTTCTCAGAAAGCTTCTGACGATAGCTCAGTGGAACCTCCATGGTCAGAGGCAGTGTACCTCACAAACTCAAATGGCAGAGAAATTACAGAAGAGGGCTAGTTTCTTCTCGGAAAGCTTCTGACAATAGCTCAGTGGAACCTCCATGATCAGAGGCAGTGTACCTCAAAACTCAAATGGCAGAGAGAAATTACAGAAGAGGGCTAGTTTCTTCTCGGAAAGCTTCTGACGATAGCTCAGTGGAACCTCCATGGTCAGAGGCAGTGTACCTCAGAAACTCAAATGGCAGAGAGAAATTACAGAAGAGGGCTAGTTTCTTCTCGGAAAGCTTCTGACGATAGCTCAGTGGAACCTCCATGGTCAGAGGCAGTGTACCTCAGAAACTCAAACGGCAGAGAGAAATTACAGAAGAGGGCTAGTTTCTTCTCGGGAAGCTTCTTGGAAGCATCTGGCTCAGAGACTCCCATTCCTTTTGAGCCTGGAGGCACATTTGGAAATCTGACATGACAGGGTGGGCGCAGTAACAAAATGGCTGCCACAAAATGGCTGCTCCAGGAGACTGAGCCAGCCACGAAACGATCACCACAGCTTAATTTCAATCACACAGTGTAGATCCTTGTCCTGTGGTGGCACCTGCTGCCAGAGCCACATTTTAAATATTCTGCACAGTCAGTAAGATGCCTTGATGGCAAAGGCCCTACCTGGCCCCTACCTTCCTAAAAACACTTGGCGGATGCTAGAAAAGGTGTCTGCAGTTACCACGGGGGCCAGTCTATAAAATTATGCATGGGGTAGAAAATGTTGACAGAGAGAAATTTTTCTCTCTTTCTCACAATACTAGAACCAGGGGGCAGTCATTGAAAATGCTGGGGGGAAGAATTAGGACTAATAAAAGGAAACACTTCTTCACGCAACGTGTGATAGGTGTTTGGAATATGCTGCCACAGGAGGTGGTGATGGCCACTCACCTGGATAGCTTTAAAAGGGGCTTGGACAGATTTATGGAGGAGAAGTCGAACTTTGGCTACCAATCTTGATCCTCCTTGATCTGAGATTGCAAATGCCTTAGCAGACCAGGTGCTCGGGAGCAGCAGCAGCAGAAGGCCCTTGCTTTCACATCCGGCCTGTGAGCTCCCAAAGGCACCTGGTGGGCCACTGCGAGTAGCAGAGAGCTGGACTAGATGGACTCTGGTCTGATCCAGCTGGCTAGTTCTTATGTTAGGGTTCTAGCTGGGTTTTGAAAGAAAGTTGACGCTGGATGATGTGAACCCGTCACCTCTGGGCTCTTCTTGGCTTCTGCTGCGTTTTTGCTACATCCCATTTCTGGAACTGTGTGATAAGAGCACACGCTTCTATGTCGTTCCTTCCTGCCAAGACAGACAAATGGTGTTTCCTTGACTGTTCATACCCTGTCCAGGATCACCTGTCGATATGTATGAGGATTAATTGTAGGATTTGGAGACTCCTGATGAAGTTGGTTCCTAGTAATGATGGTGCGGACTGTACAGGGGCGTAATGCCCATTGGGCAAAGTGGGCAGCTGCCCAGGGCACCACCTTGTGGGGGGCATCAAAATGCAGGGTTCGTTTTTGGGCATTTTAGTGGTTTTCCATTTTTTGGCCTGCAGGGGGCGCAGTTTTTAGGCTAGCCCAGGGGTAGGGAACCTTTAACACTCAAAAAGCCATTTGGACCCGTTTTCCACGGGAAAAGAAAACACTTGGAGCCGCAAATAATTTTTGACATTTAAAATAAAGATAACACTGTATATATTGGGGTTTTTAACCTTTTACTCTGCTCATTCTCAGAAGCGCATGGATGCGTCCGCCCTGCTGCCTGCAGGGCGGGCAAGGATGGAAGCCAGCGGCTTGGCCTTGCCGGCCGCCGGGAAAGCACCCGCCTCGCTCGAACGGGGCGGGCGAGAGGGGAAGCCTGCGGCGCGGCCCAGCCAGCTGCGGGCAATTGGTGTGCTCGCCCTGCTGCCTGCAGGGCAGGCAAGGATGGGGCTGGCGGCTCGGCTCGTGGAGCCGCAGTGCAAGGGCAGAAGAGCTGCATGCGGCTCTCGAGCCGCAGGTTCCCTACCCCTGGGCTAGCAGCACCAAAATTTCAGGGAGTTTTTGGGAGACTCTCCTGATGATATCACCCAGGTTTGGTGAGGTTTGGCTCCGGGAGTCCAAAGTTATGGACTCCCAAAGGGAGTGCCCCCATCCCCCATTGTTTCCAATGGGAGCTAGTGCACCCCCTGCAGGCACCAATGTTGTGATGCAAAAATTTTTTTGGTCGTGGTGGAGTGGCCACCCATGGGGGGGGGGCATCCAACTCAGGTTTTGCCCAGGGCTACAGTTTGCCTCATTACGCCCCTGGGACTGTACCTTGGTGGTAGAATATTTGCTCGGGATGCAGAAAGTCCTAGGTTCAAATCCCAGCAACTCCAGGTAAAGGATCTGGCGGTATTTGATGCGAAAGATGTCTGACTGAGACCTTGGAGCAGCAGGAGGCAATGGAAACCAGGGTGGTGGTGGAACAGAGGGGGTAACCGGGGAAGAAAGGATCGCCGCTTCCATCGTGAGCTTGGCAGCCCTATTTAATTCTGCATTTGTGCGTCAGCATTCGGGAATCGTTAACCCATATACAAAAAAAGAACGTGTCAGATCTTTTCTTTCTGTAAAAAATTTAATGCATTGGAAGCAATTTTGTCGGGGGGAAAAATCATAATTAATTTGGGCTTCTTCATCATCGCTGCTTAGATTCTGCATCTTGCGTTCCTCATTAGATGGTTTGCTGGCACTCGGGGGACAGTTTTTGAGAAATTTCATGTCGTGTGGAGTTCTATATGGGCCAGTTGTATAAAGATGCGCCGTGTGGGAAGGTGGTTTTATTTTATGGCTTGCTTTTGATTTCAGTATTTCAAAAATTCCGTTGACCGATCTCCTTTCTCCCCCACTCCATACCTACCTCTCTTCTTGTGGATCCAGTTTGAAAATTATAAGGTGGAGATGGTGGAGAAAACTGTTCTGTAGGCCGGCCGGCCTGAATACTTTTAAAAATAGCTTAGAACGGAAAGCTCCTTTTGGTTTGGTGCATCTGAATACACACCTAGTTTCTAGGAGCAGCAGTGGCGTAGGAGGTTAAGAGCTCGTGTATCTAATCTGGAGGAACCGGGTTTGATTCCCAGCTCTGCCACCTGAGCGGTGGAGGCTTAACTGGGGAATTCAGATTAGCCTGTGCACTCCCACACACGCCAGCTGGGTGACCTTGGGCTAGTCACAGCTTCTCGGAGCTCTCTCAGCCCCACCTACCTCACAGGGTGTTTGTTGTGAGGGGGGAAGGGCAAGGAGCTTGTCAGCCCCTTTGAGTCTCCTGCAGGAGAGAAAGGGGGGATATAAATCCAAACTCCTCCTCCTCCTCCTCCTCCTCCTCTTCTTCTTCTTCTTTTCATTGTGTTTCTTCTGAACTGCTCCAGATCCTCTTGTGTCCGTGAGGCAAGTTGACCTTTTGCTGCAGTCTAAAAACAATCTTGTGTTGTCTCAGTTGCTGAAATATTCATTGGCTTTTTGTACTTCCTTGAAAAAACAGTGACAAAGATGACTTTTCAAGTGCATGTATATCACAGGGGCAGAGAGAGGGAGGCTATTGATTTTCTTCTCGGACATCAAACCGTTTCTTACAGCTTTAATCAATGCAAGGTTCTTCGTCTTTCGGGGACCTTGTGCTGATTTAGGAAGGGAGGGGACATTGTCTTCTCTAAGATTGCAGGTGGATATTTTCCCCCACCTTTTGGCACACGGTGGACTACTGGAATTGCTGTCGCATTTCAGTTTGCATTGCAGAGAATCGGTTAAGGCATGTCGTGTTATGGATGCCAGTTTGCAGCTCATACTGGTTGTGGTCAAAACCAGGGCCGGAGTGAGGGGGAACTGCGCCCGGTGCGTCATGCCCCCCCCTTCCCCTTGGCACTATGCCACAGGTCAAAACAATTCCTGAAGGAAGTTTGTCATGCATTATGGCCTGCTGTCCGTCCATCTCCATGCAAAGTTGTCCATCAAGCTAGATCTTCCTTAGAGGCTCCGTCAGTGGTGGGATCCAAAAATTTTAGTAACAGGTTCCCATGGTGGTGGGATTCAAACTGTGGCGTAGCGCCAATGGGGCTGGGCGGGGCACGACGGGGGCGTGGCCAGGCATTCCGGGGACGGGGCATTCCTGGGCGGGGCTGTGGCAAGGACGCAGCCACTGCGCTGGTCCTTGGGCGGGAAACGAATGCATGCAGGCGCAGGCTGCCACGCACGCCGGTGCACCTCCTGCTAGACTGCTTCCAGTTCTGCGCGCTACTGCTGAGAGGAGGGGCGTAACTAAGGCAAAAATCACGTGGCAACATCACCAATTAGTAACCCCCTCTCGGCACACACAAATAATCAGTAACCTACTCACGGGAACCTGTGAGAACCTGCTGGATCCCACCTCTGGATTAGACGTAGGACACCGTTGCTTTGAGGAACACCTTCCTGCACTCTCACAGAAACATCAAAAGGTGAACAACCCACTTTTAAAAATACACATGGATCCAGGTTCTCCTAAAATCCCTTCCCACAAAGCAAGAGGTTTGTGGATATGTTCCTCCACATAGCCAGCGTGGTGTAGTGGTTAAGAGCAGGTGGATTCTAGTCTGGAGAACCGAGTTTGATTCCCCACTCCTCCCCCTGAGTGGCAGAGGCTTATCTGGTGAACCAGATGTGTTTCCGCACTCCTGCATTCCTGCTGGGTTACTTGGGGCTAGTCACAGTTCTCTCTGAACTCTCTCAGTCCCACCTATCTCACAAGCTGTCTGTTGTGGGGAGAGGAAGGGAAAGGAGCTTGTAAGCCCCTTTGAGACTCCATACAGGAGAGAAAGGTGGGGTATAAATCCAAACTCCTCCTCTTCCTCTTCTTCCTCTTCTCCTTCTCCCCCTTCTCCTCCTTCTTCACATCACAGAAGAAACCACGTGTACAATTACACAAACACCCTTACTGCATGAAAATGAGCAGCTTTACAGACTTGAACGCGCAAAGTAGCACCAAGCACTACGCCACACCCGGCTCTCTGATCTCTTATTACCACCTTGTGAGTTTCCTGAGTGGCGAAAAGTGGAATATAAATATTTTAAATGAAGGCTGCTTTTTCCGTTGGGAGCATATCGTCAGGGAAGGACACTGATTCACTTTGAACGATTCTTAAATCACTGTTCTATTTCAGCTTTCTCTTAAAAAAAACATTTCTGCTATTTCATTGCAAATGAGAAACAGAGACACCATCCCCCCGGCAATTTATTTTACTCCATCTGTCATAAACTAGAACGATGGTCAAACAAAGATTTGCCAGGAAGGATCTTGAATTCTAGGCACAGTTTTTCAAAATTTTGTATTTGGGAAATCCCATAAACAAACTTAGTCTGTATTCCTGCATAAAGTTTCACTGGGACACACAGTTGAGCTTTCAGCCTTAATGTCCAGAATTTGATCTGTTATGTCGAGAAATGGGTAGGTGGTAGAGAAAGAGAGAGGTAAAGGAGCCATACTATGAATGTGTGGGTCAGAGGTGGAATAGAGGTGATCATAGTCAGTTGTCAGCAAACTGGGAAAGCCCCATTGCCTGAAGAACTCCAAATGTCACTAACAGACACCATGAGGACTAGAAAATTAATCTACCTCCAGCAGGTTCAAGTTGAATCAACATTGATTTCAGAATCGTCTCTCCAGACTACAGAGATCAGTTCCTGTGAAGAAAATGGCTTGGAGGGTGGACTCTATACAGTGATGGGATCCAAAAATTTTAGTAACAGGTTCCCATGGTGGTGGGATTCAAACTGTGGCGTAGTGCCAATGGGGCTGGGTGGGGCACGACAGGGACGTGGCCGGGCATTCCTGGGCGGGGCATTCCTGGGCGGGGCTGTTGCAAGGATGCGGCCCACTGCGCCAGTCCTTGGGCGAGAAACGAATGCACGCAGGCGCTGGCTGCCACGCACGCTGGTGCACCTCCTGCTAGACTGCTTCAAGTTCTGCGCGCTACTGCTGAGAGGAGGGGCATAACTAAGGCCAAAATCACATGGCAAAATCACCAATTAGTAACCCCCTCTCGGCACACACAAATAATTAGTAACCTACTCTCGGGAACCTGCGAGAACCTGCTGGATCCCACCTCTGACTCTATACCTCTATGCAATGCTGAGGTTTTCCAATTGCCTTCCACACTCTGAGTACTAGAAACTTTACTTCTCAAAAGGAAAGCTAGCATTCTCCCGCTGGCGGACACCCGCTCACATCCTTTTTTTGTGGCGATGCTAAACGGAAGGACTTAAAAACCACATAGAACGTTTTGCCCCAGTGTACCCATAATGAAATGTGGTTCCCCGAAGCATCTGCATAATTGTTTGCAAAACTGTATGTGCATGTTCAAATTCACCCCTAGCCCCTTTGCAATTAGAAGAGCTTTTGGAATTGTGTCGACTGCCTGCCTCAGGCATTATAGGTTATTCTTGGGCTGCCTCATTATATTGCTTCCACCATATCAACAGGAAAAACGCGTGCGTGCGTGCGTGCGTGCGTGCGTGCGTGCGTGCGTGCGTGCGCACCTAGGGAGAACTTAGGACACCTCTGCACCAAATGCGTACACCAACCACAAACAACTGAGAGTCAGCTTGGAAACAGTCTCAGAACAATTATTTTATATAGTACCTTGAATCAAAACAAGAATCATTTCAAAATTGCCTCTACATAACATCTGGGCAAAAACGTACAACCGAAAGAATGTGACATACATATTCATAGATTATCTCAACAATGGAAAGCGATTCAACCGTGTAAATTTTTTAACATGGACATCAAAAGCAATGCCACCTCCGGATCGGGCAGGTATTTCAAACAGGTGTTTTTCAAGCTTCCAAACTGTGAAAAAGAAAAACCATAACAAGAAATATATAATTAGCACAAACCTTCTCTAAATACGAAAAGGACAACCCGCTCAACCTAATGGCTGTTAGCTATAACAACATGTTATAAAAAGACTACAAAGTAAAATTCAAAAATCCATGTCAAGAGCCCACCGAAAGGTAGACTAATGTACAGTGTATCTTACAAAGACATTTTCATCTACGTTTTTTCAGGATACACTGTAAACTCCTGGGCTGCTCTCGATAACAAAATAATAAGGATAAGGATAACAAGCTATGAATTAATAATCATGTCTCAACAGAAATTAAATGATGCAGAACCCATGTACAGGTATCTTATACCCCAACTCTCAAAAAAGACGAATCCTCTACATGTCTCCTGTCAGTATCAAATGGAAGAGAGAAAGAACAGAGTCACATGCTAAACAGTAAGGCACTAAAGAATCGAATGTCCCGACGACAAACCATCCACCAATGGGGGAGTGAGACTCACAAAGGTCGAATCCCCACATTTGCACGCAGATCCAAACCTGTTCGTTGTGAAACCGTGTCCTCTTCATCGGAGTTTCTCCCTCCCCACTGCAGCGAGCACACAGCAGACACACCCAGTTGCAGAACTCTTAGCAATCCCCACTACCAGGCGAACTTGCTTTGCCCTCTCCCCTGATTGTCTGGCGTGCCTTGTTGGGGCGGGACCTTTTCCCACTGCGGAAACGTACATTGTAGGGGCGTGATCAAAAAAATCAGCGTGTAAAAGTTTAACGTATAACTGTTTCAACTGTGCAAACAGTGAATCGTTACCTGTGTAAACCATGAACGATTCAAAGTTACACGTTTGACTGTTTAACGTTTGCGTCCCCTTTGGCTGGTAGATCGCAAAAGCGGAAATGAAATCAAAGAAAGGCAGCGCACGCATCACAGCGCTGATTGGTTGCCTGAATTCTGTGTCACACTCCAGGACGGGAAACGAGTCAGGGTTTCAACCCTCATCCCTCCCCTCGGATCAGCTCTGAACCGTGTTAATGGGGTCTATGCCACTTGCAACCAGGTCCTGCCAGAACGTGGATTAACGGGGAGAACGAGCGCCAGAAACGGAATCTGCCACGCAAGCAATGGGGAGGTCGTCCCTCAAACCTGATTAACTTGTGTTCTGAAACCTGGCTAAGACGGTAGTGGGGATTCGACCAGAGTGAGTCCCGCGCCACAGACCCAGCACCGGGTAAGCTTCGCACCACGAGTGGGTAGAGTGCTACAGCCCAGCTACAGCTCAGAATGCTACAGCCCTGCTACAGAGTGCTACATAGTGCTACAGCCCAGCAAAGCCCATTGTGGGGCGATATGCTTCCTCTTCCACCTTTTGCTAGGGCCAATTGCATCTCCCCCTCACTGGTTTTAGCGAATAGACCGTTTCCAGATAGGGATGGACACCCTATCAGTTCTTCTCATGGCCAATTGGCCATACTGGTAGGGGCTGATGGGAATTGTAGTTCCTGAACATCTGGAGAGCCGCAGGTTCCCTACCCCTGTACTAGTAGAAAAACTCCAGGTTAAGCTGTTACACCTGTAGCAGTCACAGGAATGGAGAGTCGTTGTGTGCTTCATTGAGGCCATCGGAAAACAGGGTTTCCAGCTCAAAGGAGTACCAGGTCTCCAGCCTCTCAAGTCTCATATTATCATTCGCAGAAGAATCAGTCTTCTCAAGACAACCCAAAACAGTCAATCGTAAGGATTCCGCCGCATGTCTTTCTTTCATAAAATGCCTCCACCACTCTGTTCTAGATTCGAAAAAGATGTTCAAGAATGTATTGTCGAAGGCTTTCACGGCCGGAATCACCGGAATCAGCCATTTAGTTGCATTTCCTGATCGCTTGCATCTGTGGCTGGCATCTTCAGAGGATCCTCTGAAGATGCCAGCCACAGATGCAGGCGAAACGTCAGGAGAGAATGCTGCTAGAACACGGCCATATAGCCCGGAAACCACACAGCACCCCGATGTTCAAGAATCCTGGTCCTGATCTGGTGTGTAGTTTTTCTAATATATAATAAATCACAAAGGCATCTTATAGCACAGAGAACCAAGGCAGAATTATAGCTGCTAAAAAAAAAGAGACCTTATGGGACCATCCTTTGTATTTAAAAAAACCCTTTACATTCCCACGCATATTTGCAAGCGGAGCGATTACCGCAAACGTGGTGTCCCATAGCTGCTGGGATTTTTACATTTTGCCCTTCTATGGTCTGCTCTTGCAAGCAAGTTACCAAGAGATGGTCTTTTTTTAAAAAAATCTTGTTTTGATTCAGGGTATTGGATAAAATAATTGTTCTGAGAGTGTTTCTGAGCTGACCCTCGATTGTTTGAGGTTGAAGCACTCATTTGGTCCTAGGTTCTCATTAGATTGCTTAGCATGGACTCAGTTTGGTTGTTTTCTTCCAGCTCCAGCATTTCCCTAGCTGACATCTTGTTACCGCGCTGCCTGGTAACTTCTAATAGCTCCAGACCAACCAGCTCTCGGCAGCGCAGGGGAACGGAAACGGGACCCGACACAGCGAGTGTAGTAAATAATAAAAGATTTTATTGAGATGCTGACCTATGTGTCAGCACCTCCGCACCACGGCAACTGCGCTGCCTGGCAGCTTTACAACATCTTAAATACACTTTCTCCCGCCGGGAGTCCGGGAGAATACAGGACAGCCTACAACCATTCATTCACAAAATACATGACAGCCAATCATACATCTACAATACACGGGAACCAATCAGAGTCCGGTGGGCAGCCCCTTCTTGAATTTCGTGGCAGAGGCAGGGCGAGGCGATGACGTAGGCACTGGCGGGAAAAACACAAAAGAGTCCTTCGGGTGCTTGGACCAGGAAACGTAACGTAACGACGATGGCACCCTTATCTGCCTGCTGGTGGGATTAGGCAGATTGAGGCGCTTCTTCCAGGGTCCCTTTTGTCAAACGTCCATTCAGGGTTTTTACAAATGAAAGGGACATGCCCAGGTAGAGCAGGGGTGGATTCCTGCCCTGAGCCAAGGAGGTTCCATGCAGACACAAATGCAAAAGATAGCTATAATTCCTACTTTCTACCTAATACAGTTTGTTCCTACCTAACTTATACAGAAATAAAACATAGTTCCATCTTTACTTAAAAGCAAGATCAGAAATGGAATAAAATCACTTCTGACTCCGCTATCGATCTCAAGCAGGGCCCTATTCTGTTCCGAACTTGCGAGACTGGAATAGCGCTGTGGCATTCAGACAGATTTCCTGAGTTTAAACCACTCTGCCTTCCATGTATTTCCCCCCCCCCTTTCTTTCCTTGTGTTCTTTTCTGCCTTTTAGATCACCCAAGGTCATGTTTAAAGCCTTAACTTTTTCAAGGTTTTTTTTTTTTTTAAATCACATGTTACAATATGGCAGGGTTTTTAAAAAAGAAAAAATTTCATTGCACATACACATTATGGAAGATTATATAATATAACACCTCCTGACAAGGTGGTGTTTTTAGTCACAAAAGCTTCGAAGTTGGTGCCAAGAACATTCAAAGTGGGTGATCCATATAAGTAAACCCTGTGCTAATGTAGGTGGGTCTTTTTTCAGTCTTTTGTTAGGGGAAATCTCGGTTTTCTCATCCCTGCTGTGTGAATTTAAAAAAGCCCCACTTCGGTGTTTTCTTTCCTCTTGTGTTAACCTTCTCATATTTTCGCACATTCCCTGGTTACCTGTCATCGGTCTCAACATGATTAGAGCAATTGTAAATCAGAGTTCCTTGTTGTACACACATCAGGGGGAGGCCCGCGGCTCAGTGGTCCAGCATCCTCTAGGCCAATTGGCTATGCTGGTAGGGGCTGATGGGAATTGTAGTTCCTGAACATCTGGAGAGCCGCAGGTTCCCTACCCCTGCTCTAGGCATTCAAAAAGCCCCAGGTTTGATCCCCAGCATCTCCATTTGAAAGGACCAGGCTGCAGGTAATGTGAAAGACATCCACCTGAGACACTAGAGAGCTACTGCCAGTCAGAGTCAGCAATACCCTGTTTCCCCTAATATAAGACATCCCCGAAAAATAAGACATAGTGGAGGTTTTGCTGAAGTGCGAAATATAAGGCATCCCCCGAAAGTAAGACATAGCAAAGTTTTTGTTTAGAAGCATGCCCGACGAACAGAACACAGGAAAAATAAGACATCCCCTGAAAATAAGACATAGCACATCTTTGGGAGCAAAAATTAATACAAGACACTGTCTTATATTCGGGGGAAAACGGTACCAACTAACTCAGGATCTGAGTTTGTATAAGGAAATGTAAATATCATAGAAAGAAAAATGGGGGGGAAAAGATTGAAACATTATTTCTATATATGTCAGCTGCTGGGAGAATTCAATTTGCAAAAAAATGGAAGAGCCCTACAATACCAGCAATAGAAGACTGGATGAACCAACTCCTGGAATTTGCCTCCTATGATAAATTGTCTAAAGTGTTAAGTACGAGTTCAATTGATGAATTTGTATTAATTTGGGAACCAGTGATTAATTTTTTAAAGGAAAAATGAGGACTATAAACCATTTTTGTTATGCCTGCGATGTTGATGAAATTAATGGATTGAAGTAGAATTATATAACAGACGAACGATATCAGAAGATAGATTGGTTCCAAGCGGAAGTTATACGCACCAAGGGTGGGGTGATGGTTTATGTAATGCGAACGTAGTAAATGTAAGGGAATATATAATGTATGGTGGGGGAGGGGGTACTATGTCTGTCTGTATGAATTTATAATAATAAACTGTTTAAAAAAAAGGAAATGTAATAAGAAAATATTTACGGGAGGGACTATGGCTCAGTCAGAAGAGCATCCGCTTGGCGTTTTACCGGCTTCCCTTTGCCCACATTGGGAAACTCAAATCCCAATGTCACTCCTGTGCACATTTTGAATCACAGTACATGGGGTGGGGGGCAGGGGAGAAAGTGACTTGTGGCTGCTGTTTTTGCTGGCATCTCTAGGGCTCTTTGAAGTTCCGACTCTACCTGCACCGTCACCAGCATCTAATTGCAGTGGTGGGATCCAAAAATTTTAATAACAGGTTCCGACGGTGGTGGGATTCAAACAGTGTCGCCGCCGCGCACACGCAGCTCCAGTCCCTATTGGGCAGGGAGGTTAAGAACATAAGAACATAAGAACATAAGAACAAGCCAGCTGGATGAGACCAGAGTCCATCTAGTCCAGCTCTCTGCTACTCGCAGTGGCCCACCAGGTGCCTTTGGGAGCTCACATGCAGGAGGTGAAAGCAAGGGCCTTCTGCGGCTGTTGCTCCGATCACCTGGTCTGCTAAGGCATTTGCAATCTCAGCTCAAAGAGGATCAAGATTGGGAGCCATAGATCGACTTCTCCTCCATCAATCTGTCCAAGCCCCTTTTAAAGCTATCCAGGTGAGTGGCCATCACCACCTCCTGTGGCAGCATATTCCAAACACCAATCACACGTTGTGTGAAGAAGTGTTTCCTTTTATTAGTCCTAATTCTTCCCCCCAGCATTTTCAATGTATGCCCCCTGGTTCTAGTATTGTGAGAAAGAGAGAACAATTTCTCTCTGTCGACATTTTCTACCCCAGGCATAATTTTATAGACTTCAATCATATCCCCCCTCAGACGTCTCCTCTCCAAACTAAAGAGTCCCAAACGCTGCAGCCTCTCCTCATAAGGAAGGTGCTCCAGTCCCTCAATCATCCTCGTTGCCCTTCTCTGCACTTGTTCTATCTCTTCGTTATCCTTTTTGAGATGTAGCGACCAGAACTGAACACAGTCCTCCAAGTGCGGTCGCACCATGACTTTATATAAGGGCATGACAATCTTTGCAGTTTTATTCTCAATTCCTTTCCTAATTATCCCCAGCATAGAGCTTGCTTTAGTAACCCCTTCTCGGCACTCAGAAAAAATTAGGAACCACTTCTAGAGAAGCGGTGAGAACTGGTTGGATCCCACCTCTTGTCTAATTGGTCTATTCATATGTCTGTCCATGCTAGTTCTTCCCTACACTTTCACGAGGCTTCCAGCATTCCCAGAGGTTTCTCGACACTTCCTGGCAAAGCACAAAACCTCGGAGTCCTGTTTGCCCCACATGTTTTTAACACTAACAAAGAAGTGTCAGAAGCGTTTAAGAAAATGGCGTTATAAACCCTCCAAAGGTGCTTTTAAAAAAAAAACCCCCCACACAAACAATTGACAACATTTTTGTAATTGAAAGGAGAGAAAACAAAAATTTGCTCTGAGAGAGCTCTCTTCTCCTGCCCGTCGTTTCTTTGAAGTTTTCAATTCTAGAGGGCTGTGAAAAATGTTTCCCAAGCGCTTTATGCAACAATGTTGGATTCAGAATATATTATACAGAAGCTGGAACCCACAAGGACTTGACAGGAGATCTCATTTTCTCCTCCAACACTTATTTCCTCTTTCCCTCCCTGACAAACCCCACAGTCTCTCTCCCTGCTTCCTCTTTCCCACCCAACATCGAACCTTCTGTGAAGGGACGAAGCCTCCTCCTAGTACCTGGCAACCTGTTCCACCCACCCACCCTTCCTGTCACTAATGCCCACCCAGGGACCCTGAAGCACCCCACAACCAACAGCCCTGCCATTGGATTTATCAAGCCACATGCTGGGAAGGAATGGCAGAGAAAAAGTGGCGCGGGGGGGGGGGGGGGCAGCAGCAGGTGAACAGCAACAGCAAGCCTCAGCAGGTCAAGGGGGAAAGGGTGGAGACAGCACAGCCCTAACCAAGCTGCAATCAGCAGTCCTCAGCAGCCTTAGAGGATGGGGTGGGTCTGGCACAGCCTCAGCCGGGCTGCAATCAAGGAGGAGGGCCAGGAAAGCTGAAGAACCAGTCCCAGGCTGGCAGGGCTTGACAGACAGCTTGCCAGCCACTAACAGGCTAGAAAAGCAATGTCTCCATGAGTCAGTCTCAAAGAAACTCATGACCAAACAATATACCATCAGTATCTCATAAGAGCTCATGCCTTTTATGTTGGGAACAATGTTCAAAATTGTCAAAGATCTTTCTTGGTGGGGTGGAAAAACTTCAGAGGATCATCCATATATGTGGGGGGGAGGGGCATTTCCAGGCATGAGTTCTTATGTTCTTATGAGATACTGGCAGTATATAATTTGGTCATGAGTTTCTTTGAGACGTTGCTCGTCCTTTTGTACAAGATGTGATTCCAGTATATCTAACTCTGCTTCCTCTTTCCTGAAAATGTTGACAGAGACAAATTTTTCTCTCTTTCTCACAATACTAGAACCAGGGGGCATTCATTGAAAATGCTGGGGGGAAGAATTAGGACTAATAAAAGGAAACACTTCTTCACACAACGTGTGATTGGTGTTTGGAATATGCTGCCACAGGAGGTGGTGATGGCCACTCACCTGGATAGCTTTAAAAAGGGCTTGGACAGATTGATGGAGGAGAAGTCGATTTATGGCTACCAATCTTGATCCTCTTTGATCTGAGATTGCAAATGCCTTAACAGTCCAGGTGCTCGGAAGCAACAGCCGCAGAAGGCCTTTGCTTTCACATCCTGCACGTGAGCTCCCAAAGGCATCTGGTGGGCCACTGCGAGTAGCAGAGAACTGGACTAGATGGACTCTGGTCTGATCCAGCTGGCTTGTTCTTATGTTCTTAAGCAGGGTCAGCCCTCGTAGAATCATTGAGTTGGAAGAAACTTCAAGGGCCAGCAAGTCCAACCCCCTGCCATGCAGGAACACACAAACAGATGGCCATCCAGTCTCTGCTTTAAAAACCTCCAAAAAAGGAGACTCCACCATCCTCCAAGGCAGCGTATTCCACTGTCGAACAGCCCTGACTGTCAGGAAGTTCCTCCTAATGTTTAGGTGGAATCTCTTTTTCTGTACCTTGAACCCATCACTCTGGAGCAGCAGAAAACCAGCTCGGTCCCTCTTCAACATGACATCCCTTCAAATATTTAAGCATGGCTGTCATGCCACTCCTTAACCTCCTCTTCTCCATTCTTAGCTTCCTAAACCACTCCTCATAGGGCACATGGGTTCCAGACCTTTTACCATTTTGGTCGCCCTCCTCAGGACGCATTCCAGCTTGTCAATATCCTTCTTGAATTGCGATGCCCAGAACTGAACGCAGTACTCTAGGTGAGGTTTGCCCAATGCAGAACAGAGTGGTATGATTACATTCCTCAATCTAGACACTATATTTGTATTGATACTGGCAGTATTTGGATAGGAGACTGTTAGCGCTGTTTGCCAGGTAACAATAAGTGGTTTCAGCTCAGCAACGTAATGAGGCGCAGGAACGTTCTTCAAAGCAAAAGGATTTTATTTGCAGGTGATGGTCACAGCTCGGTCAGGAGAATCGCGCCCTTGCAATGCAGTGCAAGAACTTTTATTCCCAAACTTCAAAGGGGCAGGGAAGTGGGAGGCGAGGGGGCAAGTCCTTCACCAAAACACCAATCAAAACAAACAGCACAAAAACAGGATACATTTATAACTTCTGAAAGAGATTACAAATCCCGCTGTCAGGCGTCTTCCCGAGAGATCTCGCAATGGTGCTGAATGGAAAGCAGATAAGGCCCATTCATAAAATCCAGATGGGCTCGCTGCTGCAGCCAGATATCTATCAGATGGCGGTACTCTTCAGTAATACCCTGAGGTTCCCGCCTCACATCGCTGTAACAAATAAAAGTTCAAACTGTCCAATGGTGGTCCCTGCACGTCTTCCAACGGCTAGGGACCTTTGGGTGCTGGCAACAGATCCGATTTACAAGTCCAAAGAGGGTCTTTGTCTTTGTCAAGGAATCGGCTGGGCGTTGGTCTAAGCTGCATTCCAGAGCCAACTTTCTTGTCCCTTAATATCAAACCTTTCTGGCCACTGCTTTGGCCATCAGACACAAATTTCAAAAATAACATTTCTAAACTTAAACGTTAGGGAAACTTTAAGGGATAAACACATATACTTATAGGCAAGGCTTTCCTAAATTAACAGTAACAAAATCTTAAACTAACTGAAGAACCTTGTCAAGCTAAAGTCCTAAACTGCAGGCACATCATAAATTCAACTAAAGAGGGGCTTTTATTACATCCTAGACTGGCACAAACAAGAGGGAAATCATATAACATTGGCACAAACATACACATACATTCTCTGTGAGCCTTATGGAGGCTTCTGTGCTACACAAGTCTCCGCATCCGGGCATGAAGCCAGTGTAGCCAGGCAACCAGACTCAGGAAAATATTTTGTTTATTTTCCTGTGGCGGTAACAGTCACTACAGAAGTGATAGAAGAACTGAAATTACCCAGTTCTTAGCAGAGTAAAAACGCAACAGAGCTTAAAAAAGGAATGATCCTTTATTAGGATTCCAGCTATAAAAATTAGGCTACAAAATAGAACAAAAGAAGAGGAAGACAAAAAATAATCCTGTGCCATAATGCACAAGCAAGCAAAGAAGCTCACATAGTAACAAACAGCAAAACAGCATCAACAACACGGCATAAGGAGAAAAGAGCAGCAGGAGATCAAGGCAAAGAGACAGAAGAGAGAGGAGTAGGAAACATATAAAACTACACCCTTATATGCAAAAAAAGGTGACCGCCAGTTAACCTATTAGCAGCTCACCTGCCTTGCATTAATAAAAAACAACCAAGTATATGCAACTGTCGTACTCCTGTGTAACCTCTATCTGTGGGGCAGAACTTGGAATGAGTTTGCAACAACTTTAAAAACAAAATGGTTTACTTTCTTAACATATAACATCAACGTTTAACATCACACGTCAAGGTCCTGTTCAGGTTGCATTTTCAAGTCCTTATATTTACAGTCTACTGATACTGCCAAGTCCAATTCTTCTTTGCAAGTGGGTTGGCTCCTGAAGACTCCAAGGGCTTGATGAACAGGATTCAACATGATGAAGGTTTCCAGGAGAACTCTCACCCATTACAACCACAAAATGAAACCCTTCTGGAAACAATAAACTCCAACATTTTACATAAACATAGCAAAACAAACAACTACCTTCCCAGTAGTTCCCAACAACATAAAAGCTACCTTAACAAGGTGTTAAGGGCTTATATTAAATCAAGGTCCCAGTCTGGTAGCCTCGCTCTCCAAACTACATGTCTGCCGCAGCCTCTTGCTGCTTTGAGTCTCCACCTCCCTTTCTTGGTCAACCCATTCGAGCATGGGGTTGCTTAACCTGCAAGGACTTAATACTGAAAGAATTGCTAGAAATGCCAGATATTCTAACAGGAAGTCCACGCATTGCTAATCAAAACAGTCATTGGCATATTGCCTCTGTATACCTTTTTTTTTTGGCCTAGACTTGATGTGGCCAGGCTAGCTAGCCTGATCTCACTGTGTCTTGAAGCAGGAATATCCTGGTTAGTACCTGGATGGAGACTACTAAGGAAGTATAAGGTTACCATGCAGAGGTAGGCATTGGCTTAGCTACCTCTGAAGATCTCTTGCCTTCCAAACCGAATGGGGTTGCCGTAAGTCATCTGAAACTTGATGGTAGTTTATATACACAAATAAACTCAAAAATACACACGCACTCTGGCTGTGTCCAATCTTGTATATTGATCTTCCATATAATTAAACTGAACACTTCTATTTGTATTTACATTTCCTTATTTCTCTGACAAAGTTCTTCAAGATACAGCATAAGTCTTCCAACTCTTATAACTAAACATAAACAATCACTTAGTCCATTCAATTCTTTGTTCAGAAACAAAGCTTCAGTTCCATATAGTCCATATTCCAATTCTAGTTCTACCCTAAAACGCCTCGCCACATAGAACGCTGCATGCCTTCCTCAGTATGTCAGTATGTTCAAACAACTTCCAACAGTTCTTTGAGGCTTCTAATGGGTATATATTGGCTCTTTGTTAAGAGTTGCCTCGCCTCCGCCTCTGGTTTCTCCGCTTGTTTTTTTTTCCTTTGTCAGAGAAATAAGGAAATGTAAATACAAATAGAAGTGTTTAAGTTGTTTAATGCATTGTCGGCTGCAATGCCGGATTACTTATATTGGAGCAGGCTGTGCATCTTCATTCAGCATGCCAGCCACAGATGCAGGCGAAACGTCAGGAGAGAATGCTGCTAGAACACGGCCATACAGCCCGGAAACCACACAGCACCCAAATGTTAAGTTGTTTAATTATATGTAAGATCAATATATAAGATTGGACACAGCCAGAGTGCAACGTGTGTATTTTTGAGTTTATTTGGGCTAACGTTGACATTGCACTCTTAAAGACAGTGGAGTTTATACACACACACACACACACACACACACACACACACAGAGAGAGAGAGAGAGAGAGAGAGAGAGAGAGAACTTGATATGAACTTGCAATCTGAATGGCATTGCTGTTGTGGCTTAGCTTTCTAACAAACACTCCAGCGTTTTACGGATTCCAGAAATGACTTGCTTTGAATATCTTGCAAAGGATTCCTGGCTAAGCCCGTTGCCTCGTTCTCCAGCGCAGAAGGATTTTCTTCCTTGCCTGTTTTTTTTTGCATCTGTTAGTACAGAGCCACGCCTCAGGCCTCCTGGCTTTCTCCTAAAAAAAGAGATGCAAATTATGCCCTCTTTGGGTTTCTTTCCATAGGTTGTTGTCACCCCGGCTTTCCTTTTTCTGCTGCTTCCTCCTTTGCTTCTTGTTCCTGATCTTGCTGTTTCCTGTCTGCCATTTCTACATCACCGACACCAAGACGACAGGGATGGCTGCTCACATTGAATGGGATCTACTTTGGAAGGGAAGAGAAAAAAAACAGTGAAAAATTGGGACACACGTGGGCTTGTTTTGCAGAAGAGAAAAAAAGTATCTCTCTAGTGTAGAACATGGGGACTGTATCATTCCAGTGTTGGCTCCAAGTACAGCAACTCCTCAATCTGTTTCTGGGCACAATTGGAAGGAGCTACCTTTGGCCTTTTAAAAAGAAGAAGAGCTTTAGATTTATATCCTCCCACGGCTTCTCCTGTAAGGAGACCTCAAAGGGGCTTACATAACTTTCCCTCCCCCACAACAACAAACACTCTGTGAGGTGAGTGCGCGGGCTGAGAGAGAGCTCAGAAGAACTGTGACTAGCCTGGGTCACCCAGCTGGGCGCGGTGGAGGCAGGCTAATCTGGCTCCTCAAGCCTCCAGAGCCTGGGCAGAGCTGAATCAAACCCGCTCCCTCCAGATTAGAGCTGCAAAGACCTGCTCTAACCACAACACCTCAAATACTGGGACTGGCTTCCATTCTGAAGACTGTCTACTCTCTTACAAACATACCTGACCAACTTCCACGTCATTTGTGAGGCTTTGCTTCAGAAGGGCTTCTGTTTTTGGCTATAGTACCCAAACTCTCCCCCCCAGGAGACTTACAGCAGTGCATTTGTCCCCCCACGTCCACCAGCTGATGAAGACTGCTTTTGTTTAGTACCCTCAGTGATCGCCTCTTTCGCCCTGCAGCCAATTGTCATTTTTATGTTCCTGTGTGTGTATTTTTGCTTGGCCCGTGATGGTCCAGATTAGCATGATCTCATCCTCTCGAAAGCTAAGCAGGTTCAAACCTGGTTAGCCCTTCAGTGGGGAGACCGGGCCAGGGAAGTACAGGGTTGCTACGCAGAGGCAGCCAATGGCAAGCCAGCTCTAGGCGTAGGAGGTTAAGAGGTCTTGTAGCTAATCTGGAGGAACCGGGTTTGATTCCCAGCTCTGCTGCCTGAGCTGTGGAGGCTTCTCTGGGGAATTCAGATTAGCCTGTACACTCCCACACACGCCAGCTGGGTGACCTGGGGCTAGTCACAGCTTCTCGGAGCTCTCTCAGCCCCACCTACCTCACAGGGTGTTTGTTGTGAGGGGGGAAGGGCAAGGAGATTGTAAGCCCCTTTGAGTCTCCTACAGGAGAGAAAGGGGGGATATAAATCCAAACTCCTCCTCCTCCTCCTCCTCCTCCTCCTTCTTCTTCTTTTCCATGCCATATCTTCTCTGCAATATTTTCTTTAGTATTTAAATGTGCGGAGCCCTCCAGTGGCCAAACTAGGCAGTTAGCATCTCAGCAGAGGGGACTTCCATGAGAAAAGGAACTTGCGTATTGTCGAAGGCTTTCACGGCTGGAATCACTAGGGTGTTGTGGGTTTTCTGGGTTGTAAAACCTCTGAAGATGCCAGCCACAGATGCAGGCGAAATGTCAGGAGAAAATGCTACTGGAAAATGGCCATACAACCTGCAAAACCCACAGCACCCTAAAGGGTAGGTAGTTCACCAGCCCAGTGGGGATCTTTCTTGTTCTGCTAATGGAGGTGTTGTTGAGGACGTGTAAATAAATACTTTTTAACTCCTTGTCTAAAAATACATCTGGATCTACAAGTATAAAGTGACCAGGACGGGGGGTAGGCGGCTGCATGCGCGTGCGCGCACATATGTGCACACAGCCACAGGAGCGCAGTGCCTTCTGGGGCGCTGCCATTTTCTGCCCTGTCACGGGGTGGGAAACGGCAAGCCCCAGAAGGTCGTGCTCCTGCGGCTGCTGGTGGCTGTCACGCCGCGACTAAGCCTTGGTTTTAGCGCAGCCTCCCAAAAAATTTCCGGGACCATTGGAGATAAATCTCAAGGACGGGACAATTGTTGAAGCGGACTGTCCCGCCAAAAGCGGGACATCTGGTCAGCCTGTACAAGTAGTTACTTAAAAACTATCACAGTCATCAGACAATAAATGCCTTAAGCAATCCCTCTGTCTCCAGGTCATTTGATTTGGGGGAACCCTGGCAAAGGATCAGCAAAGCAAGGGGGAGGGGGAGAAAAGGGGGGAAAAGAAAATGGTTTGAAGGGGAAGGGGAGGGATGAAGTGGAGAGGGGAAAAGGGAAAGGGGCCAATGATGTATTACCATAGTTTACACAGATACCTGCAGCTGCCGGGTTATTTCATCACAGGCACTGGGTAACTGACTAGGTCTCTGGGCTACAGGTGGGCCGGCCATTGATCAGACAGGTGATTCCTCACCGCTAATTTCCTGACTTGCAGGTACTGTTTACCCATTCTGGGCAGAGGCGCATGAGCATGTGCTGATGTAACCCCCATGCTCAGAATGGGTTGACCCAGAAAGGGATGGAGACTAAAAGAAGCAAGAGGCTGCAGAGCTCATGTAGTTGGGAGGAGACGAGGCTACCAGACTCAGACCTTGATTTGTATAAGCCCTTAACACTTTGTTAAGGGTTTTTTGTGGTTGTAATGGGTGAGAGTTCTCCTGGAAACCTTCATCATGTTGAATCCTGTTCACCAAGCCCTTGGAGTCTTCAGGAGCCAACCCACTTGCAAAGAAGAATTGGACTTGGCAGTATCAGTAGACTGTAAATATAAGGACTTGAAAAATGCGGAACCCGGAACAGGACCTTAAAAGCGTGATGCTACAAATGTTGATGTTATATAAGCTACAGTGAAACCATTCGTTTTAAAATTTGTTGTTGCAAACTCATTCCAAGTTCTGCCCCACAGAACCCACAGATAGAGGTTACACTGATCCATACGCCCTGCGAGCATGCACCACAGTGGCTGTCGCACTAGATGGCTTTTACAACCAAAGAGGGTTTTTATTTCCTAATTGCAGCCCTGTCTGAGATTCTGGCCGCTGACCCCACACGACACATCGTCTATTTTTTGCATGTGTGTCTTAATTACGCCAGCAGCGCGTTAAGATGCCTCCAGCGGCAAGGAAATTCGATTGCCACCTGTATGTAACCAAAGGTTGGGTGGGGTGAGGCTCAACGGCTTCCCGAGCACCCTGGAAAAGGACATCGTTTTTGCCTTAATGAGCATTGCTGTGAGATTGTCAGGCAAAAGAACAGAAGAGGGTCACCTTGGCATTAATTACTTGTTGACAGGTTCTATTTAAAAAGAAATTCATCAATTTAGCTGTCATGGTTAGTGGTGCATTGGAGGAATTCCCTGTCTTCTGCTTGCAGTGGCGTAGGAGGTTAAGAGCTCGTGTATCTAATCTGGAGGAACCCGGTTTGATTCCCAGCGCTGCCGCCTGAGCTGTGGAGGCTTCTCTGGGGAATTCAGATTAGCCTGGGCACTCCCACACACGCCGGCTGGGTGACCTTGGGCTAGTCACAGCTCTTCGGAGGTCCCTCAGCCCCACCTACCTCACAGGGTGTTTGTTGTGAGGGGGGAAGGGCAAGGAGATTGTAAGCCCCTTTGAAGTCTCCTTACAGGAGAGAAAGGGGGATATAAATCCAACTCCTCCTCCTCCTCCTCCTCCTCCTCTCTTCTTCTTCTTCTTCTTCTTCTTCTTCTTCTTCTTCTTCTTCTTCTTCTTCTTCTTCTTCTTCTTCTTCTTCTTCTTCGGGTCAGATCTGGAGCACCGCAGAGAGGCAGAGAGCCTTCAGTAAGTCTTGTCAGAAACTGGGAATCGCTAGAATAGTTCCAATCCAATCCAAAAACCTTTATTAGGCATAGACCAGAAGTACCCTACATTCCAAATACAAAAACAGGATCATTGTTACATATCATGTAGAACACGGATTAAAAATGTAGCAACTGCTTCAGAAATTTCTACATTAGGGCTGTTCAATAGCTTAGACGTTTTTAGTTTGTCTGAGAGAAACATAAATTCAGGCCTTACTCCCATCAGTTTCAACATGGCAATTCTGGCCATGCTGACAAAGGCTGATGGGAATTAGAGTTCCTGAACATCTGAGAGCCGCAGGTTCCTACCCCTGTCCTAGAGGTAGTAGTTCCCAGATCGGGTTCTATCAAGTATATAATTCCTCGAACGTAAAGCATATGAGGGATGGAGTCCATAGCGTTGGGACAGTACCGGCTAACAACGCCACTTTGTGGGATGTTAGTGAAACGTAATCTTTGAAGATAGAATCGTAGGGGAAATGAGTTGCACCTTTGCTCTGGTCATGACCCATCTGCACTTATAATTAACAAGCTGTTCTTTAAGTATACAAAGCAGGGCTAGATTTCAAGGGTGTGGATCCCAAAGTATAGAGGGGAACAGGAGCTTTACACTCAGGAGAGATTGGTATTCCTGGTCGTGACAGTCTGATCTTTTAGATGATGGTAAATTTCCGTATGTAGCATATGAAAAGACTCTATGAGAAACCCAAGGAGAAGATTTTTTTCAATATAGCCACTCACTTCGAAAGCTGAAGTTCTCATTTCTAGCAAAGATAAACTTTTGGATCTGTGCAGAAGCAGAGACTCAGCCAAAACATAAAATGTTACAGCCCATGCCCTAGTTTCTTACCAAATGTTGCCCTGATTCCAGACAGAGCACACCATAAGGGACACAATGTGGGGTGCCAAATATCTTATATAGGAAGTTTGATTGGATATGCTCCAGGTTCTTGTGCCAAGCTTGGATCCAGACAGGGATACCATACAATAGGTACTGGACCACCTTGGCATTAAACACCTTCAGTGCTGCTGGAATAAACCTTCCACCATGCTAGAATATTTACTCCTACATCTTTCATCCCTGCATGTCATTTTCCCCCCTGTACGTTTTTATCCCTCCTTTCCTCCAAGATGAGTAGAATGAGACACGTCTTCCTTCTCCACCGTGTTCTCTACACTCTGTAGGGTCAACCAAAAGTGGGTGACGGGCCCACGGTCACCGGAGGAGCTTTACGGAGGAGCAGGGATTTAAATTTTAGTCTCCCAGATCCTGCTCTGACACCCACCAGAAGGACGCCCTCTTCTTCCCAAAGCTGTAGTCCCGGCGAGGACTTCATTTGGAGCAAAGCTCTACTGAACGGCTGTCTGGAATGCCGAGATTCCAAAGTGGGATTTGGTGGGGAGGGGACGTTTGGTTTCAGAATAAGGCTAATATCCCGCTAATAGCGCAGGAGCTTTTTTTAAAAAATGGTGCCAACCATGGTCTGCGATAATAGAACACCTTGGCCCCTTCCACACATGCAAAATAATGTGTTTTCAAACCACTTTCACAACTGTTTGCAAGTGGATTTTGCCATTCTGCACAGCTTCAAAGAGCACTGAAAGCAGTTTGAAAGTGCATCATTCTGCATAGAATAGAATAGAATAGAATAGAATAGAATAGAATAGAATAGAATAGAATAGAATAGAATAGAATAGAATCTTTATTGGCCAAGTGTGATTGGACACACAAGGAATTTGTCTCCGGTGCATATGCTGTCAGTGTACATAAAAGAAAAATACATTTGTCAAGAATCATAAGGTACAGCACTTAATGATTGTCATATAGGTCTAGTAAGCAGGCAGAAAACAATCAGTAGTAATGAAAACATAAAATGTAAAATCATAAAATAAAATAAAATAAAATGTCAGCACAGGCTATAGTCATACAGTCATAAGTGGGATGAGATGGGTATTAGGTTCATTGAAAAGTAGTGCAGCAATTATATAATAAGTATATGTACAACAGTTTAACATTATCTAGGGAAATTATTTGTTTAACAGAGGATGGCATTTTAAAAAAACTGTTCTTATGTCTAGTTGTCTTGGTGCAGTGCTCTGTAGCTTATCGCTTAGAGGGTAAGAGTTGAAACAGCTTTATGTCCAGGATGCCAGGGGTCAGTAACATTTTCACAGCCCTTTTTGACCCGCAGCATACAGGTGGTCCCTCAATGGAAGGCAGGTTAGCAGCAATTGTTTTTTCTGCAGTTCTGATTATTCTCTGAAGTCTGTGTCGATCTTGTTGGGTTGCAGAACCAAACCACACAGTTATAGAGGTGCAGATGACAGACTCAATGATTCCTCTGTAGAACTGTATCAGCAGCTCCTTGGGCAGTTTGAGCTTCCTGAGTTGGCGCCCTTGCCAGCTATTTGAAAAAGGAGACAGCTCTGGTGATTGCCAGGACAGTTAAAACGCCCCAAGTTCTCCCTAGCAGCGTTTCTTTATTTGTTTGTTTGTTTGTAAATTAGATTTTAAACCGCCCATCCCCGAAGGGCTCTGGGCGGCGTACAGCAGGCCTGCAACAACAATACATAATAACATTAAACACAGCAGGCTAAAAACAACATTTTACACATAAAAACGAAGGTAATTTAAAACAATTTACAAATCTATAACCATAAAACACAGCAGCAGCAATAATATGTGAAATAGGTTAGGGCGATGGAGGGTGACCACTCCAACATCGCCCCGGGAATTTTATGTTTGAGTGTGGACTTGAATCTGGCTCTCTTGGGTTGTTCTGTAGTGCCATATACAGATGGCTCTTAGCCTCATCAAGAGGCCCTCCCAAACAGCACTCCAGATGATGATGAAGAGGAGTTTGGATGTTTACCTTGCTTTTCTCTCCTGTAAGGCGACTCAAGGTGGCTTACAAGCTCCTTTCCCTTCTTCTCCCCGCAACAGACACCTTGTGAGGTAGGTGGGGCTGAGAGAGTTCTGAGAGAACTGTGACTAGCCCAAGGTCACCCAGCAGGAATGCAGGAGTGCACAAGCCAATCTGGTTCACCAGGTCAGCCTCTGCCACTCAGGTGGAGGAGTGGGGAATCAAACCCGGTTCTCCAGATTAGAAGCCACCTGCTCTTAACCACTACACCGCATGGATCAGCATGCGCTCATGCCAATTTATTTCAGTAGATTATTATGGTGAGCGGACATGATTCCAAAATGCGAACGATTCATTCCATGAGGCCTCCTCGTGTCTGATAGCCACCAGCTGGCTCCTGAGTGTTAGGTTTGATTTCTCTTTATCATATGCCCTCCCCCTTTTTTTAATATTGTTATTAATTTTCTCAGATATAATTCACAAACAACAAAGGAAATATAAAGAGAAAAAAAATCAGCTACCCATAAACTATAGATATTCTAACACATTGGATCTTAAAATTACAACACCGGCATTGTTTAGAGAGAACATTGTACAGTCTTAAAGTTCAAACCTTCTAGCCTCTAGTTCCAGAACAGCAGTAAGCATTTAATAATCAGTTATTTATATCTTAATCATAAACAAATTAATAATCTTACTATTGTTGCTATTCTGACGTAATCAATTCAGCCTCAAATTTTAACAAAATACGGTTCCAATTTTTCATCAAACTCTTGTTTTGACTGTCTGTTTACATAATTTGTTAGTTTGGCCTTTGTAGCTTATTCTTGAATTTTTGTCTTCCCGGAGTTCTGTGTTTAGATCCCTTTCAGTTTTCCAACGGGAAGCAGCTATTGCCCTTACGGCTGTTAATAAGTGCCAGCATAGTCCATTAAGCTTCTTTGGAAGATTTCCAGGCAAAATGCCTAATGGCATAGTTTTAGCGGCGAAGGAAAATTGTTGCTAAAGTATTTTTTTGCATTTTCATGTGTCCTTCCTTCCAGTACTTCTTGATTGTTTTGCAAATCCACCATGTTTGATCATATGCCACTTTTTAAAGTTTCCAAGGAAGAACTTCAGGATCTTTTATTGCAAGGGTCTGCAACCTGCGGCTCCCCAGACGTTCATGGGCTACAATTCCCAATTGACCATGCTCAGTGGTGGGATCCACAAATTTTAGTAACAGGTTCCCATGGTGGTGGGATTCAAACTGTGGCGTAGCACCAATGGAGCTGGGCGGGGCACGGCGGGGGTGTGGCCGGGCAATCAGGGGGTGGGGCATTCCTGGGCGGGGCTGTGGCAAGGACGCAGCCGCTGCGCCGGTCCTTGGGCGGGAAACTGTAAGGTTGTCTTGGTTTGCTAGCAGCCTGAATGCAACCTTGGGTCTACATTCCTCCGCCTGGGCGTTGTGCCCAGGCCAGTCTTTATCTCTCAACCTTGTTGTGCTTCCCATCACTGGCTTCTGTTCTGTGTGAATCTCTGTCTTGGTGGGAATAGTGGGATGGGAAAGTAGGGTTGTTTTGGGCTGGGATTTTCGCGGGAAAACTTTCGCCCGTAAAAGCGGCTGCTGGGGAGAGTCTGATCAGATTCCGCATTGTCTGTAGAAGATCATGATTGCCAGTCAATAAAGAGCTTTTAAAGTACTGTTGGTCTGGACTTTTCTGGTTCCTTACAGAAACAAATGCACGCAGGCGCAGGCTGCCATGCCCGCCGGTGCACCTCCTGCTAGACTGCTTCAAGTTCTTTTAAAGCTATCCAGGTTAGTGGCCATCACCACCTCCTGTGGCAGCATATTCCAAACACCAATCACACGTTGCGTGAAGAAGTGTTTCCTTTTATTAGTCCTAATTCTTCCCCCCAGCATTTTCAATGGATGCCCCCTGGTTCTAGTATTGTGAGAAAGAGAGAAAAATGTCTCTCTGTCGACATTTTCTACCCCATGCATAATTTTGTAGACTTCAATCCTATCCCCCCTCAGACGTCTCCTCTCCAAACTAAAGAGTCCCAAACGCTGCAGCCTCTCCTCATAGGGAAGGTGCTCCAGTCCCTCAATCATCCTCGTTGCCCTTCTCTGCACTTTTTCTATCTCCTCAATATCCTTTTTGAGATGCGGCGACCAGAACTGAACACAGTACTCCAAGTGCGGTCGCACCACGGCTTTATATAAGGGCATGACAATCTTTGCAGTTTTATTCTCAATTCCTTTCCTAATTATCCCCAGCATAGAGGTTGCTTTAGTAACCCCTTCTCGGCACTCAGAAAAAATTAGGAACCACTTCTAGAGAAGCGGTGAGAACTGGTTGGATCCCACCTCTTGTCTAATTGGTCTATTCAAATGTCTGTCCACGCTAGTTCTTCCCTACACTTTCACGAGGCTTCCAGCATTCCCAGAGGTTTCTCTACATTTCCGGGCAAAACACAAAACCTCCGAGTCCTGTTTGCCCCACGTGTTTTTAACACTAACAAAGAAGTGTCAGAAGCGCTTAAGAAAACGGTGTTATAAACCCCCCCAAAGGTGCTTTTAAAAAAAATCTCTCGCACACAAAAAATTGACAACATTTTTGTAATTGAAAGGAGAGAAAACAAAAATTTGCTCTGAGAGAGTGCTTTTCTCCTGCCCGTCGTTTCTTTGAAGTTTTCAATTCTAGAGGGCTGTGAAAAATGTTTCCCAAGTGCTTTATGCAACAATGTTGGATTCAGAATATATTATACACAAGCTGGAACCCACAAGGACTTGACAGGAACAGGAGATCTCGTTTCCTCCTCCAACACTTATTCCCTCTTTCCCTCCCTGAAAAACCCCACAGTCTCTCTCCCTGCTTCCTCTTTCCCACCCAACATCGAACTTTCCTGTGAAGGGACGGAGCTTCCTCCCAGTACCTGGCAACCTGTTCCACCCAACCACTCACCCACCTACCTACCCACCCACCCATCCACCCTTCCTGTCACGAATGCCCACCCAGGGACCCTGAAGCACCCCACAACCAACAGCCCTGACCCTTGGATTTTTCAAGCCACATGCTGGGAAGGAATGGCAGAGAAAAAGTGGCTGGGGGGGCGGGCAGTAGCAGGTGAACAGCAACAGCAGTTCCGGGGGGAAAGGGTGGAGACAGCACAGCCCTAACCAAGCTGCAATCAGCAGTCCTCAGCAGCCTTAGAGGATGGGGTGGGTCTGGCACAGCCTCAGTCGGGCTGCAATCAAGGAGGAGGGCCAGGAAAGCTGAAGAACCAGTCCCAGGCTGGCAGGGCTTGACAGACAGCTCGCCAGCCACTAGCAGGCTAGAAAAGCAATGTCTCCATGGGTCAGTCTCAAAGAAACTCGTGACCATGGGTCTCCATGGGTCAGTCTCAAAGAAACTCATGACCAAACGATATACCATCAGTATCCCATAAGAGCATAAGAACTCATGCCTTTTATGTTGGGAACAATGTTCAAAATTGTCAAAGATCTTTCTTGGTGGGGTGGAAAAACTTCAGAGGATCATGCATATATGTGGGGGGGGGGGATTTCCAGGCATGAGTTCTTATGTTCTTATGAGATACTGACGGTATATCATTTGATCATGAGTTTCTTTGAGATGTTGCTCGTCCTTTTGTACAAGATGTGATACCAGTATAACTAACTCTGCTTCCTCTTTCCTGGCTAAGACAGTTCAATCCACAGGAGAATTAAGATATAGATTTGCGTGTTTGTAGACCTGACCTGAATGGCCCAAGGTAGCCCACTCTGGTCCCATATCAGAATCTAAGGGGTAGAAAATGTTGACAGAGAGACATTGTTCTCTCTTTCTCACAATACTAGAACCAGGGGGCATCCATTGAAAATGCTGGGGGGAAGAATAAGGACTAATAAAAGGAAACACTTCTTCACGCAACATGTGATTGGTGTTTGGAATATGCTGCCACAGGAGGTGAAGATGGCCACTAACCTGGATAGCTTTAAAAGGGGCTTGGATAGATTGATGGAGGAGAAGTCGATTTATGGCTACCAATCTTGATCCTCTTTGATCTGAGATTGCAAATGCCTTAACAGACCAGGTGATCGGGAGCAGCAGCTGCAGAAGGCCATTGCTTTCACATCCTGCATGTGAGCTCCCAAAGGCACCTGGTGGGCCACTGCAAGTAGCAGAGAGATGGACTAGATGGACTCTGGTCTGATCCAGCTGGCTTGTTCTTATGTTCTTATGTTCTTAAGCAGGGTCAGCCCTCATAGAATCATTGAGTTGGAAGAAACTTCAAGGGCCATCAAGTCCAACCCCCTGCCATGCAGGAACACACAAACAGATGGCCATCCAGTCTCTGCTTTCAAACCTCCGAAGAAGGAGACTCCACCACCCTCCAAGGCAGCGTATTCCACGGTCGAACAGCCCTGACCGTCAGGAAGTTCTTCCTAATGTTTAGGTGGAATCTCTTTTTCTGTACCTTGAACCCATTACTTTGGAGCAGCAGAAAACCAGCTCGGTCCCTCTTCAACATGACATCCCTTCAAATATTTAAACATGACTGTCATGCCACTCCTTAACCTTCTCTTCTCCATTCTTAGCTTCCTAAACCGCTCCTCGTAGGGCACATGGGTTCCAGACCTTTGACCATTTTGGTCGCCCTCCTCAGGACGCGTTCCAGCTTGTCAATATCCTTCTTGAATTGCGATGCCCAGAACTGAACGCAGTACTCTAGGTGAGGTTTGCCCAATGCAGAACAGAGTGGTATGATTACACTCCTCAATCTAGTATTTATACTGGCAGTATTTGGATAGGAGACTGTTACCGCTGTTTGCCAGGTAACAATAAGTGGTTTCAGCTCAGCAACGTAATGTGGCGCAGGAAGCCGACGTTCTTCAAAGCAAAAGGATTTTGTTTGCAGGTGATGGTCACAGCTCGGTCAGGAGAATCGCGCCCTTGCAACGCAGTGCAAGAACTTTTATTCCCAAACTTCAAAGGGAGCAAAGGGGCAGGGAAGTGGGAGGTGAGGGGGCAAGTCCCTCACCAAAACACCAATCAAAACAAACAACACGAAAACAGGATACATTTACAACTTCTGAAAGAGATTACAAATCCCGCTGTCAGGCGTCTCCCCGTGAGATCTCGCAATGGTGCTGAATGGAAAGCAGATAAGGTCCATTCATAAAATCCAGGTGGGCTCACTGCCGCGCCCAGTTATCTACCAGATGGCGGTACTCTTCAGTAATACCCTGAGGTTCCCGCCTCACATCGCTGTAACAAAGAAAAGTTCAAACTGTCCAATGGTGGTCCCTGCACGTCTTCCAGCAGCTGGGGACCTTTGGGTGCTGGCAACAGATCCGATTTGCAAGTCCAAAGAAGGTCTTTGTCAAGGAATCGGCTGGGCGTTGGTCTAAGCTGCATTCCAGAGCCAACTTTCTTGTCCCTTAATATCAAACCTTTCTGGCCACTGCTTTGGCCATCAGACACAAATTTCAAAAATAACATTTCTAAACTTAAACGTTAGGGAAACCTTAAGGGATAAACACATATACTTATAGGCAAGGCTTTCCTAAATTAACAATAACAAAACCTTAAACTAACTGAAGAACCTTGTCAAGCTAAAGTCCTAAACTGCAGGCACATCATAAATTCAACTAAAGAGGGTTTTTTATTACATCCTAGACTGGCACAAACAAGAGGGAAATCATATAACATTGGAACAAACATACATATACGTTCTCTGTGAGCCTTATGGAGGCTTCTGTACCACACAAGTCTCTGCGTCCGGGCATGGAGCCAATGTAGCCAGGCAACCTGACTCAGGAAAATATTTTGTTTATTTTCCTGTGGCGGTAACAGTCACTACAGAAGTGATAGATAGTAGAACTGAAATTACCCAGTTCTTAGCAGAGTAAAAACGCAACAGAGCTTAAAAAAGGAATGATCCTTTATTAGGATTCCAGCTATAAAAATTAGGCTACAAAATAGAACAAAAAAAGAGGAAGACAAAAAATAATCCTGTGCCATAATGCACAAGCAAGCAAAGAAGCTCACATAGTAACAAACAGCAAAACAGCATCAACAACACAGCATAAGGAGAAAAGAGCAGCAGGAGATCAAGGCAAAGAGGCAGAAGAGAGAGGAGTAAGAAGCATATAAAACTACACCCTTATATGCAAAAAAGGTGACCGCCAGTTAACCTATTAGCAGCTCACCTGCCTTGCATTAATAAAAAAACAACCAAGTAAATGCAGCTGTCGTACTCCTGTGTAACCTCTATCTGTGGGGCAGAACTTGGAATGAGTTCGCAACAACAAATTTTAAAAACAAAATGGTTTACTTTCTTAGCATATAACATCAACATTTAACATCACACATCAAGGTCCTGTTCAGGTTGCATTTTCAAGTCCTTATATTTACAGTCTACTGATACTGCCAAGTCCAATTCTTCTTTGCAAGTGGGTTGGCTCCTGAAGACTCCCAGGGCTTGGTGAACAGGATTCAACATGATGAAGGTTTCCAGGAGAACTCTCACCCATTACAACCACAAAATGAAACCCTGAAACAATAAACTCCAACATTTACAACATAGCAAAAACAAACAACTACCTTCCCAGTAGTTCCCAACAACATTGCAGTTACCTTAACAAGGTGTTAAGGGCTTATACAAATCAAGGTCCGAGTCTGGTAGCCTCGTCTCCTCCAAACTACATGTCTGCTGCAGCCTCTTGCTGCTTTGAGTCTCCACCCCTTTCTGGGTCAACCCATTCTGAGCATGGGGGTTACACCTGCAAGGACTTACTGAAAGAATTGCTAGAAATGCCAGATATTCTAACAGGAAGTCCACGATTGCTAATCAAAAACAGTCATTGGCATATTGCCTCTGTATGTCTTTGGCCTAGACTTGGATGGGCCAGGCTAGCTAGCCTGATCTCACTGTGTCTTGGAAGCTAAGTAGGGTCATCCTTGGTTAGTACCTGGATGGAGACTACCAAGGAAGTATAGCGTTACTATGCAGAGGTAGGCATTGGCTTAGCCACCTCTGAAGATCTCTTGCCTTCCAAACCGAATGGGGTTGCCGTAAGTCATCTGAAACTTGATGGTAGTTTATATACACAAATAAACTCAAAAATACACACGCACTCTGGCTGTGTCCAATCTTGTATATTGATCTTCCATATAATTAAACAACTGAACACTTCTATTTGTATTTACATTTCCTTATTTCTCTGACAAAGTTCTTAAAGATACAGCATAAGTCTTCCAACTCTTATAACTAAACATAAATAATCACTTAGTCCATTCAATTCTTTGTTCAGAAACAAAGCTTCAGTTCCATATAGTCCATATTCCAATTCTGTAGGTTCTACATAAAAACGTCTCGCACGTATAGAACGTTTTTCGTGCGTCTTCCTCAGTATGCCAGTATGTTCAAACAACTTCCAACAGTTTTTTTGAGGCTTCTAATGGGTATATTGGCTCTTTGTTAAGAGTTGCTCGCTCCCATCTCTGCCTTCCGTTTGTCTTTCCTTTGTCAGAGAAATAAGGAAATGTAAATACAAATAGAAGTGTTAAGTTGTTTAATTATATGTAAGATCAATATATAAGATTGGACACAGCCAGAGTGCAACATGTTTATTTTTGAGTTTATTTGGGCTAACGTTGACATTGCACTCTTAAAGACAGTGGAGTTTATATATATATACACAGAGAGAGAGAGAGAAAGAGAGAACTTGATATGAACTTGCATCCTGAATGGCATTGCTGTTGTGGCTTAGCTTTCTAACAAACACTCCAGCGTTTTACGGATTCCAGAAATGACTTGCTTTGAATATCTTGCAAAGGATTCCTGGCTAAGCCCGTTGCCTCGTTCTCCAGCGCAGAAGGATTTTCTTCCTTGCCTGTTTTTTGCATTCGTTAGTACAGAGCCACGCTCAGCCTCCCTGGCTTTCTCCTAAAAAGAGATGCAAATTATGCCCTTTTGGGTTTCCTTTCCATAGGTTGTCACCCCCCGGCTTTCCTTTCTGCCGTTTCCCTCCCTTGCTTCTGTTCCTGATCTGTTTGTTTCGTGTCTGCCATTTCTACATCACCGACACCAAGACGACAGGGATGGCTGCTCACATTGAATGGGATCACTTTGGAAGGGAAGAGAAAAAAACAGCGTGAAAACTGGACACGTGGGCTTGTTTTGCAGAAGAGAAAAAGTATCTCTAGTGTAGAACATGGGATCGTATCATTCCAGTGTTGGCCCAAGTACAGCAACTCTCAATCTGTTTCTGGGCACAATTGAAGGAGCTACCTTTGGCCTTTAAAAAAGAAGAAGAGTTTAGATTTATATCCTCCCATTTGCTTTCCTGTAAGGAGACTCAAAGGGGCTTGTAATCTCCTTTCCCTCCCCCCCCCCACAACAAACACTCTGTGAGGTGAGTGCGGCTGAGAGAGCTCAGAAGAACTGTGACTAGCCCAAGGTCACCCAGCTGGCGTGTGTGGGAGTGCACAGGCTAATCTGGCTCCCCAGATAAGCCTCCAGAGCTCAAGTGGCAGAGCGGGGAATCAAACCCGGTTCTCCAGATTAGAGCGCACCTGCTCTTAACCACAACACCACGCTGGGACTGGCCTATCTCTGAAAGACTGTCTACTCTCTTACAAACATACCTGACCACGACGGTCATTTGTGGAGGCTTTGCTTCAGAAGGGGGCTTTGCTTTTTGGCTATAGTACCCAAACTCTCCCCAGGAGACTTACGTGTCCCCCCATTGTCCACCAGCGGATGAAGACTCGTTTTGTTTAGTAATCTCTCAGTGATCGCTCCTTTCTGCCCGTGTTTCAATTGTCATTTTTATGTTCCTGTGTGTGCATTTTTGCCCTGGCCCGCATGGTCCAGATTAGCATGATCTCATCCTCTCTCGAAAGCTAAGCAGGTTCAAACCTGGTTAGCCCTTCAGTGGGAGACCGCCAGGGAAGTACAGGGTTGCTACGCAGAGGCAGCCAATGGCAAGCCAGCTCTAGGCGTAGGAGGTTAAGAGGTCTTGTAGCTAATCTGGAGGAACCGGGTTTGATTCCCAGCTCTGCTGCCTGAGCTGTGGAGGCTTCTCTGGGGAATTCAGATTAGCCTGTACACTCCCACACACGCCAGCTGGGTGACCTGGGGCTAGTCACAGCTTCTCGGAGCTCTCTCAGCCCCACCTACCTCACAGGGTGTTTGTTGTGAGGGGGGAAGGGCAAGGAGATTGTCAGCCCCTTTGAGTCTCCTGCAGGAGAGAAAGGGGGGATATAAATCCAAACTCCCTCTCCTCCTTCCTCCTCCTCCCTCCTCCTCCTCCTCCTCCTCCTCCTCCTCCTTCTTCTTCTTCTTCTTCTTCTTCTTCTTCTTCTTCTTCTTCTTCTTCTTCTTCTTCTTCTTCTTCTTCTTCTTCTTCTTCTTCTTCTTCTTCTTCTTCTTCTTCTTCGTACCTCCCCTGGCCATGATTTTGTCTAATTCTTTGTAACACTCAAATGGTCCTGCTGTCCTCTCTATACAACATGGACAGCTTGCGGGTTGTGGATGGGAAGGCTTCAGAGATCCTTCCCCCTCCATGATATTTTCTCAGCTGCCTGGTTGGGTCATGAGGAGGCCAGGTTTTTTTTTGGGGGGGGGGGGAGGATTTAAAGTTGCTGAGGAACAGAGGAGGGGGTGAGCTCCTTTCTCCTTAGCCGCTCCTGTGTCTCCAAATACTGGGTCCGGGTGAAACTTGGCCCTGATTTGGAAGTGTCCACTTAAGCACTTAGAATAAAGTTCTCTGGAGGGAAGCCAGAGACGTCCCGAGCGCTGGGAAAATGTAGGAGAACGACAGCTTCAAGAGCACATCTGGTGCATGTTTTCAAAGAGACCGGGACTGCTTGGAGGTTTGGCATTTTTTTCTCCAACAACCTTTCCTGTCAAGAGGGCTCCTCCGATCGATTGTGTTGACTCCCCGTGCACGGGCCACCTGGATCCTCTCTGGGGCCACCTGGATCCTCTCTGAGAAAGGTGGGCTGTAAACTTAGTAAAATAGTGGACATGATAACATTGGAAAATGTAGTAAAACTGAAAAAAAAAAAAGCTAGCTCTCCTCCATCCCATGGGCATGTCAGCTGCCAGAGCAGCGGGGCTCCTCTGGGCATGGGCAGAGTGCCTTTCACTGCAATGTGGCCTACCAAAGCTGGACTTCTGGTCCAGTGAAGCTGAGTGTTGGGATGGCAGTGGGATGGCGGGGGAGGGAACAGAATCCGTCTTCTATTTGGGCCGAACAAGGAAGGCACAATAGGACACTCCAGGCATTATGACAAATGGCATATCCCGAGATTATTTATTTATTTATTTATTTATTTATTTATTTATTTATTTATTTATTTGTTCCACTTTTATACCACCCTCCCCCGAAGGGCTCAGGGCAGTTTACAACATAATACATACAAGTGGATAATAAGATAAAATACTAAAATTTATACAAGTTAAAAGGCAGCGCTCCAAGCTTATAAATGTTTAAAACAGATGGCGTTCAACCTTTCACTCCTCTGACTCTGAGGGGGGAACAGCGGATCTCAGTTGTTAATGGGCACCTATCAGCAGCCAGCCTCCCCCAAAGGTCCGGCCGAATAACTCGGTCTTACACAGGCCCATGCGGAATTCACTGAGGTCTCCGCAGGGCCTGGACAGCTAGGCGGAAGAGCATCCCACCAGGCAGGGGCCAGGGCCGCATTAAAGCCCTGGCCCCTAGTGGGAGAAACCAACCGCATCATAGAGGGGCGGGGACTCCCCAGGTAGATTTGGCCTCTGCCCTAACGAGACCACGGGGACATATGGGACCAGACGTGGGACATATGGGGCCAGACGTGGGACATATGGGGCCAGACGATTATTGTCCTTGTTTACTTTATTTTTACTCTTTCTCCCCTGGGCTGACCTGAGGCGTCTTAGTTCAGTCTCGTCTTTTCCATTTTATCCTCACAACAACCTTGCTGTGAGGTCAGTTAGGCTGAGAGAGTCTGGGGTCACCTAGCAAGCTTCCATGGCACAGGTTAGGATTCAGCCCCCAGTGTCTCAGATACTAATCTGACACTTTTAACTGCTGCACCACACTGGCTATTATTATTATTATTATTATTATTATTATTATTATTATTATTATTATTATTATTATTATTATTATTATTATTATTATTGTAGAAGAAGAAGAAGAAGAAGAAGAAGAAGAAGAGTTTGGATTTATATCCCCCCTTTCTCTCCTGTACGAGACTCAAAGGGGCTTACAATCTCCTTGCCCTTCCCCCCTCACAACAAACACCCTGTGAGGTAGGTGGGGCTGAGAGAGCTCCGAGAAGCTGTGACTAGCCCCAGGTCACCCAGCTGGCGTGTGTGGGAGCGCACAGGCTAATCTGAATTCCCCAGATAAGCCTCCATCTTAGGCGGCAGAGCGGGGAATCAAACCTGGTTCCTCCAGATTAGATACTCAAGCTCTTAACCTCCTACGCCACTGCTGCTCCTGCTGCTAGATTTCACAGCTGCCAGATCTTTAGCTGGTTGTTGGCCATTACAATTCGAGCCTCACCCAGAGGCCTAGGAAGTTGTAATGTATCGGCGTAGTATTTGTGCGGATCCCAGCAGGGCTGCCTTCTGAATTTGACAGATGTTAATTTTGTCAATTTATCATCATCATCATCATCATCATCATCATCATCATCATCATCATCATCATCATCATCATCATCATCATCATCATTGTGATTGTTACATCATCACTTATATTTCACCTTTCTCACTGGGACCCAGGAAGAATTCCATGTATGATTAAAAATGTTTTTGGTCACTTACAAGTGGATTACAAGTAAGCCAGCGTGATGTAGTGGTTAAGAGCAGGTGCACTCTAATCTGGAGAACCGGGTTTGATTCCCCACTCTGCCACTTGAATTGTGGAGGCTTGTCTGGTGAGCCAGATTAGCTTGTGCACTCCCACACATGCCACCTGGGTGACCTTGGGCGAGTCACAGTTCTTCGGAGCTCTCTCAGCCTCACCCACCTCACAGGGTGTTTGTTGGGGGGGGGGAGGGAAAGGAGATTGTAAACCCCTCTGAGTCTCCTTACAGGAAAGAAAGTGGGGGGGGGATATAAATCCAAACTCTTCTTCTCTTCTTCTTCTAGGTTAAGATTTGAATCTAAGAGCAAAGATTCCCAGTTAGACAAAATAATGCAATTGCACTGGGATAATGGAATAGGGTGGGAAGGGCATGCAAACCTGTCTGCTTAAGGCAACGGCACAATCCATGTAGGAAAGACTCGGTAAAGGTCAACTACGGAACAGAACTGTTATCACCGTGCATCGTTGCCTTTTCTTCAAGCATTCCCCCAGAACCGTCCTGTTTAGCCCATTTTGTGAAACCGTAGAAGCCTCGGGGGCTTTCCCTGTTAAGGGAGCCCCCCCAAAGGCAGCAGAACTGGGTGGGAAGGCACTAGCAGCGAGGGAAGGGAGCCCCCCACTCAGGAAGCCGACTGTGATTTTATTGGCTCCTGAGCTGCAGCTTAAAGCAGGAGGGCTCGGAGGATTTCGCTCCATCCAGTCCGCCCACTCTGCAAGGCACAGAGGCAGAGGGCGGGAGAGAAATGAACCCACACGAGCCAGCAGAGGCTGCTTCGGTTTAACTGGGCAGAGAGGGACCCCGGATAAAAAAGCCCCCCCCCAGAAAAAACGAAGGAGAATCGCTTGCTCAGCTTCTCTCTCCCCACCCACCCCCCACCCCCCTGGTTGGACCATGAACGAAACCATCATCCTCCACTTCTTCATCGAGGAATTGGATGCTAACTGCAGCCTCTTGGATGCCCTGCAGGATGCTTTTGACGGTAGGCAGGGAGGAAGGGATCGCCAAAGTCCACGGGGGTCCGGTCTGTCTTGCCACGCCATCCGGCCCTTCCCTTTGCAACCTGGTCACTCCTTGTCTTTCTCTCCCCTTTCTTTGACTCGAAGGTCCCTACTGCAATGCCACCACGGACCAGATCGGGACCTGCTGGCCCAAAACCGGTGCTGGAGAGCTGGTGGAGAGACCGTGCCCGGAGTTCTTCAATGGGATCAAATACAACACCACCAGTAAGTACGAGCCGGTTCTTTCCTTTCCCCCTCTCGATCGGGCTCAGTCTTCGGCGCCCCTTGCTCAGAAAGGAGGCTGGGCGAGCAATACAGACCCGTCCTTTCCGCCGCTTTTTGTCGGGAGCTGGGAAGCTACATTCCAAAAGACGTGCACAAAATTCCTTTCTCCGTGTGACAGCCGTTGGTTTGAGTTTTCTGCAAGTTCATTGATTTCTTTGATAGATTTCCTTGGAGCTAAATATTTCTAAGGTTGCGGAGGAAATGTAGGGCATGCCGGTGAGCTGTTGTGGATTTCACTGGTGGGATCTTGTGTGTGTGTGTGCGCGCCCTGGAAGTCACAACGTGCGTATATGTTTCTGCAAGAACAGATGCGCGTTGGGTGTTGCTGCTTTCTTGATTCTGGCATAAAGAGATCTGACAAAACACCCCATTTACCTGCCCATTGCGTGTGGCTTGTCTTGTTCGGGAATGCAGCTGTCTGCCAGGTGAAGCCAAGTTAGAATCTGGAGTTTGGATCATTGGATGTCAAAAAAACCTTGTTTTCAGACCTTTCTCCGAATCGGGGCCTCTCAGGCTGTGTTTATGTCCGCTTTCTCATTGCACCTCAGTCCCGAGCATCTCTGACACATTAGAGTAAACATCCACAATCACAGACACGTTTTGGGAAGGTCTAAAAAGTTGGTGGTTTCCCCAAATCTGTTTGGCTTTTGGCATACACCTAAACTGGGGGAATGTGTGTCTGTTTTTGGTATCCCGGAAATTCCTCTGAGGTTGTCAGTTTTCATCAATAAATGGGAACCCAGATTTCAGATATAATGTGGGGTGAAAAGGAACTTGAACACAGATACTGGTATGGGGAAGAAGAAAGGTTGTGACATTCCGGCAGCGGCGTTTCTTCTGCATTTTTTGCGAAGGTTATGAGAGGGCTTTTGTGAGGTGTGAGTCAAGTTTGTTTTCTTCAGAGGGGCTGCAGTGACTTGGAGAAGTCTCGTTCTAAAAATTATCTGTAAATTAACTGAGATAAATTCCAGAGGAGGGCAACCAAAATGGTAAAAGGTTTGGATTCCATGCCCCGCGAGGAGAGACTGAGGGAGCTGGGGATGTTTCGTCTGGCGAAGAGGAGGTTAAGAGGTGACATGATAGCCGTGTTTAAATATTTGAAGGGATGTCATGTTGGTGAGGGAGCAAGCTTGTTTTCTGGATTGGATTCAAGGTGCAGGAAGGGACAATCCACCTAAACATTAGGAAGAACTTTTTGATGGTAGGGGCTGTTCGACAGTGGAATGCACTACCTCGGAGTGTGGTGGAGTCTCATAAGAACATAAGAACAAGCCAGCTGGATCAGACCAGAGTCCATCTAGTCCATCTCTCTGCTACTTGCAGTGGCCCACCCAGGTGCCTTTGGGAGCTCACATGCAGAATGTGAGAGCAATGGCCTTCTGAGGCTTTTGCTCCCGAGCACCTGGTCTGCTAAGGCATTTGCAACCTCAGATCAAAGAGGATCAAGATTGGTAGCCATAAATCGACTTCTCCTCCATAAATCTGTCCAAGCCCCTTTTAAAGCTATCCAGGTGAGTGGCCATCACCACCTCCTGTGGCAGCATATTCCAAACACCAATCACACGTTGCGTGAAGAAGAGTTTCCTTTTATTAGTCCTAATTCTTCCCCCCAGCATTTTCAATGGATGCCCCCTGGTTCTAGTATTGTGAGAAAGAGAGAGAAATTTCTCTCTGTCAACATTTTCTACCCCATGCATAATTTTATAGACTTCAATCCTATCCCCCCTCAGCCGCCTCCTCTCCAAACTAAAGAGTCCCAAACGCTGCAGCCTCTCCTCGTAAGGAAGGTGCTCCAGTCCCTCAATCATCCTCGTTGCCCTTCTCTGCCCTTTTTCTATCTCTTCGATATCCTTTTTGAGATGTGGTCTCCTTCTTTGGAGGTTTTTAAAGAGAGGCGGGATGGCCATCTGTCAGGAGTGCTTCGATTGTTTGTTCCTGCATGACAGGGGGGTTGGATTTGATGGCCTTTGTGGACCCTTCCAACTCTAGGATGCCATGAAATATAAATAATATTAACAACGACAACATTCCTTCTCCCGCCCCACCGGCGCTCAGTCAGTAATGCGCTGATCTGGATGCGGAGGGGATGAATAAAAAGCAAGAGGTGGGAAGAGATTTTTCTAGGTCGCTCTGCCCTGCGAAGGAAGCAACGAATGGGTAATCCAGGAGCTGCCCCGCAGAGCGCCAGAGACGTTCTGCGGAACCTGCAGGGATCTGGGTCTCTTGGCAAATCACCTGCCTCCTGAAAAACAATCCAGTGTTGCCCGAGATGATCACAGTCATCTGGTTGCAGTTGCTATTGTAGATTCCCCCTCTGCTTCCATCTAAATGGATAGCACTGGAAGCCTCTTCTTGTATTGCCCAAATAGTGGCAATGAGAGTGCATTGAAAAGTCATCTTATGGCCGTGGTGGCAAACCTTTGGCACTCCAGATGTTATGGACTACAATTCCCATCAGCCCCTGCCAACACGGCCAATTGGCCATGCTGGCAGGGGCTGATGGGAATTGTAGTCCATAACATCTGGAGTGCCAAAGGTTCGCCACCATGGTCTTATGGCAGAGGTCTTCAAACTATGGCCCTCCAGATGTTCAGGAACTACAATTCCCATCAGCCTCTGCCAGCATGGCCAAGTAGCAGGGCTGATGGGAATTGTAGTTCCTGAACATCTGGAGGGCCATAGTTTGAAGACCCCTGGTCTTATGGGGTCCCTAAACCACATTCGGACCCAGGTGGACCAGACTAGACCAATCTCATCTTGGAAGCTAAACAGGGTCAGCCGTGGGTAGTGCTTGGATGGGAGACCACCAAGGAAGTCCAGGGTTCCTAGCTCTGAGTGGGAAATACCTGGAGATTTGGAGGGTGGAGCCTAGGAAGGGGGCGGGGTTTGGGAAGGGGAGGGACCTCAGCAGGGTAAAAGTTCCGTACAGCCCACCCTCCAGGGAAACTGAGAAGAAGAGTTTGGATTTGTACCCTCAAACCCGGTTCTCCAGATTAGAGTGCACCTGCTCTTAACCGCTACACCACGCTGGGTCTGAACTGCCCTCTGCCCTCTGGAGATCAGCTGTAATAGTGGGGGCTCTCCAGCCACAACCTGGCAGTGGACAACCTGAAGGAAGTCCAGGGCTGTTCTTCAGAGGCCGGCCGGGGCAAACCAACTCTATCCCTCTTTTGCCTTGAAAACCTTATGGGGTTGCCATATAGAAAGGGAGCGTCCAACTGAAGTCACCAAGCAAGCAATTACGGGCACACAATAAGGCTAGTAGTCATAGATCAGTGATGGCGAACCTATGGCACAGGTGCCAGAGGTGGCACTCAGAGCCCTCTCTGTGGGCATGCGCAAACAGAGTGCCCCCCCCCCCACACACACATTTAGGTTGGCCTGCGTTGCTGGGCTTGATTATTAGCATTAAACCTAAGACCTAGTTTTGAGGAAGTAGTGTAGGTAACCCTGTTCAGCGCTGTTAAACTAAAGCGCGATCCTTTACCTGGGAGCAAGCTTGGTTGCTGGAAATGGGGCTTGGCTTGCTTCTGAGTAAACCCTCCTAGGGTCATGATTCACCTGTTGGAAGAGTTGCACGGTTGCTTCAAAACAAAGCCATCGGCTACCACCAAGCTTACTCCTGAGTAACGCATGCCTCGGAGCCAACCATTTTTTCTAAACAAAAACCTCAGTATTCAGGTTAAATTGCCGTGTTGGCCCTTTGCGATAAATAAGTGGGTTTTGGGTTGCAATTTGGGCAGTCAGTCTCAAAAAGGTTCGTCATCGCTGTCATAGACTGTATAACTTGTGGATTTACTAAGTCTACAGCACATATACTTGTGGGGTTGCATCTCAGCAATGCGCCAGTGCGCCTTCAAGTCATTCTCTCACACTGTAATAAGTGCATTCCTAAGTACTAGTCAACACTTCTACAATTAGGGTGTTGTGGGTGTTCCGGGTTTTATGGCCGTGTTCCAGTAGCAACTTTTTGCAGAGGGCTATCGATCTATTGTCGAAGGCTTTCACGGCCGGAATCACTGGGGTGCTGTGTGGTTTCCGGGCTGTATGGCCATGTTCTAGCAGCATTCTCTCCTGACGTTTCGCCTGCATCTGTGGCTGGCATCTTCAGAGGATCAGGTTACAGGGCAAGGAGTTACAGATGATCCTCTGAAGATGCCAGCCACAGATGCAGGCGAAACGTCAGGAGAGAATGCTGCTAGGCCATACAGCCCGGAAACCACACAGCACCCAGGCTATCGATCTCTTGACAAATGGAGGAATGGATGAAGGAGCCGTTGCACCGTGGTAGGGCTTGCAGAGAGTTCCGGGTTTACTCCTTGGCGTCTCTACCTAAAAGAATCCTCTGCCAAAAGACCTCTGCCAGTGACAGCAGCTTCCAGTCAGAGCAGGCAATCCTGACCTTGATAGACCCGTGTTCTGATGGAATGTAAAGAGCCCAAAAGACCAACGGATATGTGATTGTGGCTGATATCAGACAGAAGATGTGATGCATTATACCTTATGCTGTCCCGTGCATTCTCATATCCGGAATTTGTATATTAAAAATATTTTAGAAAAATGATCAGGGATTGAGGATAATAAAGTGTGTTTTGTAATGGCTAATACCTTCGAGGATGTCACGCACACGGTGGCTACATTTATGTTAAGAGCTCGTGTATCTAATCTGGAGGAACCGGGTTTGATTCCCCGCTCTGCCGCCTGAGCTGTGGAGGCTTCTCTGGGGAATTCAGATTCGCCTGTGCACTCCCACACACGCCACCTGGGTGACCTTGGGCTAGTCACAGCTTCTCGGAGCTCTCTCAGCCCCACCCACCTCACAGGGTGTTTGTTGTGAGGGGGGAAGGGGAAGGAGATTGTCAGCCCCTTTGAGTCTCCTGCAGGAGAGAAAGGGGGGATATAAATCCAAACTCTTCTTCTTCTATACCTTTCCGCTCATAATTTAAACCCGTTATGGCGAATCCTCTCCTCCACTGCAAACAGGAACAGCTCCCTGCCCTCCTCTGAGTGACAGCTCTTCAAATACTTCAAGAGAGCAATCATGTCCCCCCCTTTTCATCTTTATATAAAATAGCAAGGATGCAGAAAAACATCAAAAATAGGATAATGAAAGCAAAAATTCATACAACGAATATAAAATAATATAAAATAACAAAAAATCAACACTACATTTAAAAGTTTTTATTTAAGGGAGACCTACTTTGCTTATCTGCCACTACTCAACATGCTGAACCTTCTTTGTTGTGGAATGTGCCACAGTTTAAAAGAGGCATTTGTTGGCACTATTTGTTCAATGAATGCTCTTGTATCAAAGTACCATGTTCAGTAATGCACAAAATAATGGTTTTGACAAAGGCCGCGTGTAAAAATGAGAAAGAATTCTCATTTTTGTCAGGGACTATATTCTAATGCGGAAGCATACAATTTTCTCAGCCACCACACTTCCACTGACTGTACTAACATATTTTTCTGAGACAGAGCATAGCCCAGTGGTGGCGAATCTATGGCACGGGTGCCAGAGGTGGCACTCAGAGCCCTCTCTGTGGGCACGCATGCACAGAGTTTGTCATGTGATAATAGTGTAATTATTTCAGGGAGATTATTAGCATTAAACCTAAGACCTAGTTTTGGGGAAGCAATGTAGGTAACCCTGTTAAGCGCTATTAAACCCTACTGATTTTCATGGGAAGAACGAAAGCATGATCCTTTACCTGGGAGTAAGCTCGGTTGCTGGCAATGGGGCTTGCTTCTGAGTAAACCCTCCTAGGGTCGTGATTCACCCGTTCGAAGTGTTGCACAGTTGCTTCAAAGCAAAGCCACCGACTACCACCAAGCTTACTCCTGAGTAACGTGCGCCTTGGAGCCAACCATTTTTTCTGTACTAAAACCTCAGTATTCAGGTTAAATTGCCATGTTGGCACTTTGTGATAAATAAGTGGGTTTTGGGTTGCAGTTTGCCATCACTGGCATAGCCTACCTCACAGGGGTGCTGTGAGGATAAAATAGAGGAGAGGAGAATGCTGTAAGCCGCTTTGCATTCACCCTGGGGTGAAAGGCAAAGTACAAACGAAACAAATGAATAAAACTGAGTGAAGATCACACCCCTGTTTTACGTAGGTTTCGGTGAGGCTCGGGGTGTGCCAAACGCGTAGGGTTCTATCTGGGTTGGTGGTGGACAGGGCTGGCATTGGTTGAACCCGACTCCCAGGGATGTGGAACCTTTCCTGGCTTGGTCCATTTTTGCAGACTCTAAATATGCTCACCAGTAAACTCAGATGAGCATATTTATATTCTTCATGTTGTTGTATCACATTTATCGGCCTTCTCATGGTTGCTTTGTTATAATGATTCGGTTCAATTAGTAAATCTGAGTTACAGACACATGATGAGAACAAATAGGTGGAAGGACCAAATTTCTCCCATACTAGCTCTCTATGAAATTCCTGACCTGGAAACTATTCATATATGGGACGTCAGCAAAATTCGTGACTGGCTCTATAGTAAAGATGCTCTACAAGACAACCAACTTGCTGCCATCCAGAAATACTCCCCATGGTTCTCTCGTGTTAAAAAGAACAAATGTTATGCACAATATCTATCAAATCTCAAGGAAGCAAACCTAAGAAAATCATTCACTTCCCTGAGATATCAGACGTTTAAATCAGAACATTTACTGGGGAGATTTGCTAAAATACCAAGAGAGCTACGAGTATGTAGATGTAGCTTAAATCAGTGTGAGGACATAATACACTACACACTTCATTGTCCATTTTATTCTGCTATCCGTAACAAATATATCAATGATATCCTGTCAGGCCTGACAGGCAGCGAGGAGGAGAAAGTTTGCTTTCTGATGGCTGATGTGTATGCTGAGGTTACATCCAAAGTAGCAATATTTATGTTTCTAGCAGCAAAAATCAGAGAAAGTTCAACTGATGTTCAAACCACAAAAGCTAAGTTGTAATAAAGGTGGTTAAAGATTCCTAAAATTATAATCCTGTTTTAACTAAATTTATGATATTCCGTTTAATGTTATATAACTGCATTGCTTCTGTACTCTAATGCTTGAAAAACTCTCATAACATGTTTTATACTTTTGTAATCTGAGGGGAGGAGGGCTTTGGCTGATGTACCTTTGTATGTGTAAATGGCCTAAGGCTAATAAACACTGATTTGATTGATTGATAATGATTCGGTTGAATGCCAATAAAGGTATCTGAATTCAGCTTTTGGAGGAATTGAAGGAATTCAATCAATCCCTGTTGCCATTTTTGCAGACTTTAACCTCCGATTGAAAAGGGACCTAGACCACCTGCCTTTTACAATGTTCTTATGTTCTTAATGTCTGACCTACGTGAGAGTCAAACGCTCATATTCATTCATTCATTCATTCATTCATTCATTCATTCATTCATTCATTCATTCATTCATTCATTCATTCATTCATTCATTCATTCATTCATTGGTTAGGTTTATATACCGCCCTCCCCCGAAGGAGTCAGGGCGGTGAACAACATGTAGAATAGAGCACATATATCAGACTAAAATCTGTTAAATATCGATTAATATAGGCTCTAATAAAATAAACCCCACCCCATTAAAATGCAGCATTATTAAGATCAACATACAAGATGGCACCTTCTATCAATTCCCTTAAAAACCAGAGGGAAGGGGCGGCAGGATCCACTTGATGTTATAAAGAGGGGGGGGGGGGGGGCATCAGCGGCTAGTCTCCCCAAAGGCCCGGTGGAACAGCTCAGTCTTACATGGACTTAAATGAGCTTAACTTAAATGGCACAGATTTGGATTTATATTCCACCTTTCTCTCCTGTAAGGAGACTCAAGGTGGCCTATAAGCCCCTTTCCCTTCCTCTTCCCACAACAGACACCTGGTGAGGTAGGTGGGGCTGAGAGAGTCCTGAGAGAACTGTGACTAGCCCAAGGTCACCCTATAGGAATGTAGGAGTGTGGAAACACATCTGGTTCACCAGATAAGCCTCTGCCACTCATGTGGAGCAGTGGGGAATCAAATCCGGTTCTCCAGATTACAATCCACCTGCTCTTAACCACTACACCAAGATGGTTTCACCGTTGTGTTCTGTGCAGCATCTAACATTCAGGCATATGCAAAGAAGAAGACAAGAAGAAGAAGAAGAAGAGTTTGGATTTATATCCCCCCCCCTTTTCTCTCCTGCAGGAGACTCAAAGGGGCTGACAATCTCCTTGCCCTTCCCCCCTCACAACAAACACCCTGTGAGGTGGGTGGGGCTGAGAGAGCTCCGAGAAGCTGTGACTAGCCCAAGGTCACCCAGCTGGCGCAGGGAGTGCACAGGCTAATCTGAATTCCCCAGATAAGCCTCCACAGCTCAGGCGGCAGAGCTGGGAATCAAACCCGGTTCCTCCAGATTAGATACACGAGCTCTTAACCTCCTATGCCACTGCTGCTCCTAGCAACGGTCAAAGCAGCGGGGTAGAAAATTTTTTGAAGGCATTTTCATATATGCCCACTTCATTTATACCCTGCCTTTTCCCCTCAATGTGGACTCAAAACGACTTACATCCATCACTTGTCCTCCGTTTCATCCTCACAACAACCCTGCAAGGTAGGCAAGGGGTGGCTGGACCACCCAGCAAGCTTCCATAGCAGTGTGGGGATCTGAACAAAGGTCTTCCACATCTTAGTCTGATGCTGTAACCACTACTCCACACTGCTGCATGGAAATATGCTGTGCTGTACAATGTGAAGTACAGATGCTGAAGAAGGGACTGAATGTAGGAATGCACGAGTACTGGATTACAGGGTCCAAACTGTCGGTCCATTATATGTCCTGGGATACTGGTAAGTCGGGCCCAGAGATCCCCAGACTTAGACCATGTAGATTCCACTTATGCCCTAATGGCTACGCAACCTGAGAGCCAGCGTGGTGTAGTGGTTAAGAGTAGGTGGACTCTTATCTGGCGAACCGGGTTTGTTTCCCCACTCGTTCACCTGAGTGGCAGAGGCTTATCTGGTGAACCAGATGTGTTCCCCTCACTTTCCTGCTGAGTGACCTTGGGCTAGTCACAGTTCTCTCCGAACTCTCTCAGCCCCCCCTGCCTCGCAAGGTGTCTGTTGTGGGGAGGGGAAGGGAAAGGAGCTTGTACGCCACTTTGAGTCTCCTTACAGGAGAGAAAGGTGGAGTATAAATCCAAACTCCTCCTCCTCCTCTTTAAATCTGATGGATCCCTTCCTGAGTCAGAGGACATCTGTACATGTTCATGTTGCGAATTCTGTCTGTTGAGTATATGCTGGGTGCAGAAATGAATCCTTTGATCTTCCTGGGTGACCTTGGGCTAGCCAGCTGGGTGACCTTGGGCTAGTCACAGCTTCTCGGAGCTCTCTCAGCCCCACCTACCTCACAGGGCGTTTGTTGTGAGGGGGGAAGGGCAAGGAAATTGTAAGCCGCTTTGAGTCTCCTGCAGGAGAGAAAGGGGGGATATAAATCCAAACTCCTCCTCCTCCTCCTCCTCCTCCTCCTCTTCTTCTTCTTCTTCTTCTTCTTCTTCTTCTTCTTCTTCTTCTTCTTTGCATCTCCTGCCAACTGTCTTCATGGTATAAGCTGGAGTTTGGGTCTAGTAAGGGAGGAGATGTGGACAACATGGTGTAGTCGTTAAGAGCGGCAGACTCCAATTTGGAGGTTTGATTCCCCACTCCTCCACATGAGTGGCAGGCTCTGATCTGGTGAACTGGGTTTGTTTCCCTGCTCCTCCGCATGAAGCCTGCTGGATGATCTTGGGCCAGACACAGTTCTCTCCGAACTTTCTCAGATCAGCTCAGTTTGCAGGAGAGAAAGGCAGGGAATGAATCCAGATTCGTCTCTTTGTTCTTCTTTTTTTTAATCGACCCTCTCGCGTTTTCTGCCAAATCCTTAACGCTACAGAACATGACATCTAATATGGTGCTTTGCATTTCAAGGGGCTTGTAATTTATGCCCGCTATTAATATTTCACACATGACGATGAGCGCTCTGATGTTCTGATTGTCTGTATATGTGATTGACGGGTATGATTTCAGCGGCTTTGGAGAATGTGATCCTAACACCCCAAGATCTAATTGTCGAAAAGCTGCTCATGGCCGAATCATTAGGGTATAGGTGTCAATCACGTAAGCCTTCCAGAGGGATCATTCATATCATCCCCAACAGCAAATGTAATTGGCAGGGGATGATGGGAACTGTAGTCCATAACATGTGGAGGGCCGCAAGTTTGACACCTATATCTAGTGCCAGGGAGTTAATTTGAGACTTCCAGATAAAGAGGGATTCGTTTCATCAGCCCCTGCCATCATGGCCATGCTGGCAGGGGCTGATGGGAATTGTAGTCCATAACATCTGGAGTGCCAAAGGTTCGCCACCACAGCACTAGGGCGTTGTGGGTTTTCCAGGTTGTCTGGCCGTGTTCCAGTAGCATTTTCTCCTGATGTTTCGCCTGCATCTGTGGCTGGCATCTTCAGAGGTGCTGCGTGCACGGAAGAGGCCTGAGTCTGGTTATTGGGAAGATCGATAGCCTTGGAAATTTGCTGGCTTCTAAGATGCTACTGGATTCGAGTCTGGCAGATGGATGCACATATCTGTCTGGAAACGGATCCCCAAACCCACTGGTCTGTCCGAATTTAATTTTGGGTCGGAATGGAATTGACAACAGAAGATGCATGAATAGGTTCTGCTCTTTTGGTGCTGCCTCTCTTTACAAAGCGGAGGGTTTTTTAAAACGTTTTCAGAGGCTTTGAAAATAAATGCAGGTTTTTTCTCCCCTCCAAAGCGTCCTGTGGTCCTCTGATGCTTCTCGAGGGCAAATCAAGGTTTTGCCTGAATGCCTGAAAGCTGAACGGCAGGTATATGAGCAGATGTGACCCGCATGAAGAAATGCAGCCAGGCAATGTGGTTACGGTGGCAGAAGCTTTTTTGTAGCCCTCTAATGGATGAAGATGACGAAGAAGAAGAGCTTGGATTTATACCCCACCTTTCTCTCCTGTAAGGAGACTCGAGGTGGCTGACAAGCTCCTTTCCCTTCCAGCCCACTGGACAAAGTATGAAACAGACTTCTCTCTGTGATACACCTCTGAAGATGCCAGCCACAGATGTGGGCAAAACGTTAGGAACAAGATCTACCAGACCACGGCCACACAGCCCGGAAAGCCCACCACAACCAGTTTTCACACAACGCTTCATTGAGTTAGGGAACATTCTGCCACAAGATGTGGCCAGGATAATATATATTTTTCCAGGCTTTCCATCCTGGCAGATATAATGTTCCCTACAGACTATAATCTGCACTGCATCATGTAGAAACATTTCGTGTGCTTCTCTCCCTTGCGGGTTGTGATTAAACTGTTGCGGGAATCCCGCCCTGCACATGAAAAACCAGGAAAAGTGAAATCTTTCTGTCGACATGGTGCTTTTCTAAGTACGAAAAAAGGGGGGGTTGGGGGGGGTTCCACATGGGAGGGCAAGCACTGAAAAACTCTCCCCCTCCCTCCCCCGCAGCCTGGCTGGGTCTAATTAAACTGCCTACACAGCCTCCAAAGGTCATGTGGACTTCAGAGGTGATTGGTGTTTGGAATATGCTGCCACAGGAGGTGGTGATGGCCACTAACCTGGATAGCTTTAAAAAGGGCTTGGACAGATTTATGGAGGAGAAGTCGATCTCTGGCTACCAATCTTGATCTGCCTTGATCTCAGATTGCAAATGCCTTAACAGACCAGGTACTCAGGAGCAGCAGCAGCAGCAGAAGGCCATTGCTTTCACCTCCTGCACGTGAGCTCCCAAAGGCACCTGGTGGGCCACTGCGAGTAGCAGAGTGCTGGACTACATGGACTCTGGTCTGATCCAGCAGGCTAGTTCCTATGTTCTTATGTTAACCCGCAGTTTAAAGCTGGACCTGGTGAGGCCGAGCTGAGGGTTGAACTGTGGACTTTGCCTCCCAAGTCCGCATAGACTTCGAAGGCACAGTCTGAAGCTGGACACTCTGGAATGGAGTTCTTGATTTGGAGGGGTCTGGGTGGCCAATGGTGGTGGCCAATGGTGGCCAACGGTGCCCCCCTTCAAGTGGCTCCCAGGGAACAGAATCATAGAATCATAGAGCTGGAAGAGACCCCAAGGGCCATCCAGTCCACCCCCTTCCATGCAGGAGCACACAATCAAAAAGCTCCTGTCAGATGGCCATCCAGCCTCTCTTTAAAAACCTCCAGAGAAGGAGACTCCACCACACTCCGAGGTAGGTCATTCCGCTGTCGAACACCCCTGACTGTCAGGAAGTTGTTCCTGATGTTTGGGTGGAATCTCTTTTCCTTCACCTTGAACCCATTACTCCTGGTCCTAGTCTCTGGAGCAGCAGAAAACAAGCTTGCTCCCTCTCCAACATGACATCCCTTCAAATATCTAACCATGGCTATCATGTCACCTCTTAACCTTCTCTTCACCAAACTAAACATCCCCAGCTCCCTAAGAGCAGGTGCACTCTGATCTGGAGGAACCGGGTTTGATTCCCAGCTCTGCCGCCTGAGCTGTGGAGGCTTATCTGGGGAATTCAGATTAGCCTGTACACTCCCACACAAGCCAGCTGGGTGACCTTGGGCTAGTCACAGCTTCTCTGAGCTCTCAGTCCCACCTACCTCACAGGGTGTTTGTTGTGAGGGGGGAAGGGCAAGGAGATTGTAAGCCCCTTTGAGTCTCCTACAGGAGAGAAAGGGGGGATATAAATCCAAACTCCGCCTCCTCCTCCTCCTCCTCCTCCTCCTCCTCCTCCTCCTCCTCCTTCTTCTTCTTCTTCTTCTTCTTCTTCTTCTTCAAGTCTCTCCTCGTGGGGCATAGATTCCAGATCTTTTACCATTTTGGTTGCCCTCTTCTGGATCCGTTCCAGCTTGTCCACATCCTTCTTGATTTGTGGTGCCCAACATGCCCTGGCTGCCGCACCGTAGATGCCCCTCTGATCCGAAGTTACCATTTCCTTGGGAGGGTGGTGATTCCTGCAGTCTGGAGATCAGACTTAATCCAAACAGGACTCCCACCCAGCCACCCACCCATCCCTCGTGGAAGTTGGCAAACCTGCCCACGGATCCAGACTGACTCACCCGGTCTGAATCATGCTTTCTCCCCTCCCGGCGGCTGCCGTTTGCCCAAGAAAAACGAGCCAGAGATCAGCTCGGCATGTTGTTCTTCAAGGCTGACTTTCCTCTCGAGGATCCATTAATTGTCCTAAAGAAAGTGTCACCTCGGGAGGGGGTCTGAATTAAAACCAGAGGGGTGCATTAATTGCTTGCCATCCGTTTGCCTTGTTTTGCCCGGCTGTTCCAGAGCCGGAAGTCGATTTGAAGCTCATTCCTTGTTGGTATTTGCAAGCATCTGTCACCAACAGGGGTGTACCGCGCAGGGGAACATATGGGTCAAATGTCCCCGGACTGCAGGGAAAATCGCTCCCACACCCCTCCTCCTCCCCCCTGGGTCCATACACTGACTTCAAGACCTACTGAGACTTCAAGACCTACTGAGAGCAGCAGTGGCATAGGAGGTTAAGAGCTCGTGTATCTAATCTGGAGGAATTGGGTTTGATTCCCAGCTCTGCGCCTGAGCTGTGGAGGCTTCTCTGGGGAATTCAGATTAGCCTGTGCACTCCCACACACGCCCAGACCTGGGTGACTTTGGCTAGTCACAGCTGAGCCTCTCAGCTCCCACCCCCCACTACAGGGCAAGTCTGTTGCTGGGAGAGAGGAAGGAAAGTGAGGCCTTGTAGGCCACCTTGAGTCTCCTTACAGGAGGGAAAGGTGGGGTATAAATCCAAACTCTTCTCCTTCTTCTTTGGTATCTGCTAAACCCTGTTAATAATGTTTACTTGACCAACGTTTCCATAGAGAATTGTACTTGACTGCTCAAAAGCCCATCCAACGCGGAAAGGGCTGAACATGTTCAAGTGCCCTTTGCTAACCCATTTGCGTCTCTCCTCTTTTGGGAACCGTTTCCCCCCAGGACGGCTTGCTTGGAGAGTTTATTAAATTACCGAGAGGCTTGCTGGTGCCAGCCGTGATCTGTCTCACTCGGAGCAGATTGTGTACATAATGTAAAACGATAAAATAAGCACAGTTAACCCAAAAGTCAATGGAATCTCGACCTTACGCGCAGATCCCAAAACAAACAGGTTTTAGAGCTGGATCAAACTCGGGCCTGCGCTGTCGAGACCCGCCGAGTGAAATGCTCATCGTCAGCCACAGATGGAGATAAGTTGAAGAAGAAGAAGAAGAAGAAGAGTTTGGATTTCTATCCCCCCTTTCTCTCCTGCAGGAGACTCAAAGAGGCTTACAATCTCCTTGCCCTTCCCCCCTCACAACAAACACCCTGTGAGGGTGGGCTAACTGTGAGAGCTCCGGAGAAGCTGGTGGACGAGCTTCCAAGGTCACTCCAGCTGCCAGCTAAGGGAGTGTGTACAGGCTAATCTGAATTCCCCAGAGAAGCCTCCACAGCTCAGGCGGCAGAGCTGGGAATCAAACCCGGTTCCTCCAGATTAGATACACGAGCTCTTAACCTCCTACGCCACTGCTGCTCCTTGTTGAGGAACGGGTGCGAGGGATGCTCAGAGCCCACTGCCCCAAATACGGGGGCTTTAATTTGCACATTATTCAAACTGTTTGCAAATTACTTTAATCAACTCTGCTCATTGCTGTCACTAACTGGTTGCTTTGCATCTGCTCCTAGTGGTTAACACTCTGGCCTCTTCCACACATGCAGAATAAGACGCTTTCAGTCCATTTTCACAATTATTTGCAAGCGGATGTTGCTATTCCGCACAGTAAAATCCATCTGCAAAGTGCATTGAAAGTGGATTGAAAGTGCATTATTCTGCATGTGCGGATGGGGCCTAAGAAAAGTGGGGAGGGCGGAAAGCAAGAGTCCCCAACTGGGTGCCCACAGGGGGTGGGGGCACTGAGGTTACTGTCAACACCTTCCCTGTCTTGCGCCAATGAAGAAGAAGAAGAAGAAGAGGAGGAGGAGGAGGAGGAGGAGGAGGAGGAGGAGGAGGAGGAGGAGTTTGGATTTATATCCCCCCTTTCTCTCCTGCAGGAGACTCAAAGGGGCTGGATAATCTTCTGCCCTTCTACCCTCACAACAAACACCCCTAGAGGTAGGTGGGGGCTGAGAGAGCTCAGAAAGAACTGTGTGACTAGCCCATGGTCACCTAGCTGGCCATGGTATGTGGGAGTGCAAGCAGGCTAATCTGGAATTCCCCCCAGTGATAAGCTCTCCACAGCTCAGGTATGGCAGAGAGCTGGGAATCAAACCCGGTTCCTCCAGATTAGATACACGAGCTCTTAACCTCCTACGCCAAGAAAGCAGGTGGGGCTGGGCGGAGCTTTTGCCTGTTTTGCAGTTGGCCAATGGAGGTTTGATTGGCAGTGTGGGTTTTTTTGCCTGATGCCAGGGTTTGCTTTTGATAACAACAGCAAAGCTTGTTGAGAACAGAGGTGACACAATAGCCATGTTTGGTTATTTGAAGGGACATCATGTTGGACAGCTTGTTTTCTGCTGCTCCAGAGACTAGAACCAGGAGTAACGGGTCCAAGGTGAAGGAAAAGAGATTCCACCCAAACATCAGGAAAAACGTCCTGACAGTCAGGGCTGCTCAACCGTTGAGTGCATGACCTCAGAGTGTGGTGGAGTCTCCTTCTCTGGAGGTTTTTAAAGAGAGGTTGGGTGGCCGTCTGTCAGGAGTGCTTTGATTGTATGTTCCTGCATTGCAGGGGATTGGACTTGATGGCCCTTTGGGATCTCTTCCAACTCTATGATTCTATGAAATAAGAAGCATGCCCGTGAGTCAGAGCTCTCATGGGCTATAATCTTGGCAGAATCTTGGGTCTCTCACTTGAGCAACGGGGCATAAACTGCTGTCCTGTCTTCAAGTCTTGCCGTGAAATCCTAGGCCCCTTCCGCACAGGCAAAATAATGCATTTTCAAACCACTTTCACAACTGTTCGCAAGTGGATTTTGCTATTCCGCACAGCTTCACAGAGCACTGAAAGCAGTTTGAAAGTGCATTATTCTGCATGTGCGGAATGAGCCCTAGACTGAGTTATACCCTTCTAAGGTGATTTACTTCAGTGGTCTTAGAAGGATGTAACTCTGCTGTGGAATGCAAAGTTAAAGACTGTTTTCAAATGGCCTGAGGATTCCCAGTATAAGCCCTAGAAGAGACCTCTTGGGTATCGGGTGTTCCTGGAAAGCTATTTCCACGTAGGAGTTTTTGGTCACCAGCAACATTTCCTGTAAGTTGCGTGGGTGCGAGGTTGTGCGGCGACCATATAGGTGCCACGCAAGTAAGGGCCCACCTAGCAGGGGGAGCTCTCCCAGATGGATCTCAGTTTCACTCAGTATCTGTGACATTCTGCACAGCCTTGGCATAGGTGTCAAACTTGCGGCCCTCCAGATGTTATGGACTACAGTTCCCATCATCCCCTGCCAGCATGCGCGAGTTTGACACCTGTGGGTTAGAAGAAGAAGAGTTTGGATTTATATCCCCCCTTTCTCTCCTGTAGGAGACTCAAAGGGGCTTACAATCTCCTTGCCCTTCCCCCCTCACAACAAACACCCTGTGAGGTGGGTGGGCTGAGAGAACTCCAAGAAGCTGTGGACTCAGCTCTAAGGTCACTCCAGCTGGCATGTGTGGGAGTGCACAGGCTAATCTGAATTCCCCAGATAAGCCTCCACAGCTCAGGCGGCAGAGCTGGGAATCAAACCCGGTTCCTCCAGATTAGATACACGAGCTCTTAACCTCCTATGCCACTGCTGCTCCTAACCTCCTACGCCACTGCTGCTTAGAGGGACTATTGGTCACCAGAGAAAGGGCTCGTCTTTTCGAGATTGGAGAATCAGATTAAGAAATTGCTGCAAGGATTTGATCTACCCCTAGAAAGATTGGAGCTCGCACAAAACAGAAGACGTTCCTATACTATGAAGACCTTTTCGGGCTCTGAACAGCTCTAATCGCCAGGAATCTGTTTACGTATGTTTGTATAAATTGGAGACATATAACTGTCCAATGGATAGATCTTTGTCTTCAGACTTTATGTAGAACTTTGGGTTTATAGTTGTACAAATTGGAGACATATAATCGTCCAATGCATTGATGTTTGCTTTCAGACTCCATATAAGTTTTTGCATTAAACTGTGACGATCTAACGATTTCATCTCGAAATGCAAACGTGTTGATTTGATGTAACTGACAAACAAATTTGTTGTGGTTTACTACTCATTGCCCTGGTTATTTTATATTTCTGTTTATGCAAGCAAAGTTATATGGTGGTTGTATATAGGCCCCAATAAGAAATAAGACACGCTATTCTATTTAATCATCTACAGAAAGTAACAAGATCAAGAAACGTACTGTTGGCTTGCACAGTACAGTTTGTCTAGCCTTTACACAGTTGTCTTTTTGTTCTCAACCGGTTACCACTGGCAAGCTTGCAAGCCGTTCTTGAAGACTCTGTCCTCCTCCTGCTGCTTATCCCCAGCAGCTGGATTTAATGGTATACTGCTTCAGAGCATGGAGGTTCCATTTAATTCTTTTTACAAACAGCAATTGCGCCATCTGACTTCCATGGATTTGTGTAGCCCTTCCTCATATGCTGGTTAGCATAGTAACCAGGAGAATGGGTCATGACCGTGAATATCTCAGGTACAGATGTTGTCTTCTGCCGCGAACAGATGATGAGATTCGTAGACCAGGGGGTAGGAATTTGCGGCTCTCCAGATGTTCAGGACTACAGTTCCCTATCAGTTTGCCTGTCAGCATGGGCCAATTGGCCATGCTGGTAGGGGCTGATGGGAATTGTAGTTCCTGAACATCTGGAGAGCCGCAGGTTCCCTACCCCTGAGTCGTAGACTTAAACAAGCTGCTCTCTCAGTATTTTTGCAATATGGAGCAAAGTAGCCAATGGGAACTGCAATAAGATCATTTTGAATACTGAAGGTCTTATGTGGATGCAAAGTCATTTCAAATGGAACATCTCTAAAAAGTAGGTATGAGGAAAGATTGCCAGCAAAATGTGTTTTTTATGTTCAGTTAAATTTTTATCGGCTGTTTCAGACCTTCAGTTTTCACTGTCAGTTTTGATTGATTCATCTTTATGTATGTGTGCCTGTTATCCATTTTTGTGAAATGTATACAGTTTTTATGAGTCCTGTATACAGCATGTATGTATGTGTGTGTGTGTGTGTGTGTGTGTGTGTGTTTGTGTGTGTGTTTGTGTGTGTGTACACACACATCGTGGAGGCCCAACTAATATTGAAAAATGCATACGTTTAACCAGAAAAATTTGGTGCAAAGAGACTGTGAAAATTAAGACGTATCGTTTGGTTTGTAGAAGAAAGAACCAAGTCCAAGTGGAGAATTTGGAGGTTTTTAAACAGAAAAAAAAACTTTGAAAACCTTCTTTGGAGGTTTTAAAGCTGGATGGCCATCTGTCAGGAGAGCTTTGATTATGTGTCCTTGCATTGCAGGGGGTTGGACTGGATGGCCCTTGGGGTCTCTTCCAGCTCTATGAGTCTATGATTTTATGAATTTCAGATTGAATAGCAGGAATGAGACTTCTGACATTGTTCGTCCCAAAAACTTGCAGAACCATTTCCCCTCAGACTTTCTTCAGTGGAGAAAAATATGTTCGTAGAGCGGGTTGGGCACTCTGAAGGCAATCCCCTCGACCACGAAATGTTGCGTCCTCTCGAGTCTCCGAATCCAGCCATTTTACATAACCAGTTTCCGATACTCGCTGACATGTTCAGGTTGGGGTTTTTTTTAGTTTCCTTTTCAACCAGATTGGAGAAAAATGCATCTCATATGAGGGATAAGGAGGGGAAGTAAAAAAAAAACCCTGAAATCAAATCTGTCTGAAATGGAGAAAGGGGAGCGCTCGTCGCTCTTCGGCGAAGAGGGATGGGGGCAATATGTGTTCTCTGAAGAACAAAAGTATGCAAATTACAAAGAAATCTCTCTTCCACGACTCTTTCATGTAGAGCGTTTGAGAATTTGTCAGCGATGGTGGTGGCGCAATTAGGCGATCGTTCCGAGAAGAGAAAAAAATCTTGGTCCCCAGCTTTCGCTTGTTTTCAGGATGAACTTTGGATTCGAACACGCTTTTGGCTTTACCAGTATTTCGTCTCCTTTATTAGCTTGTTATTCGCCGGGCGTTCTATTATTTCCTGGAAGGCCCTTTATCCAGCATCTTTCCTTGTGCCTTTTGTGGAGGTTTTTCAGTCGTCATTCTGTCCAGGATGCTCTAATTTCCCAACAGCTTCTGTGTTTGAAGAAAGCTGACTTCCTTGTTGCATGTTTGGAAACTATGCGTTCTAATTGGCCACACGGCCGAGCTCTGCTTCCACTGACTTCCATGCCAGAATTTCAGCCCAGAAGAGAAGGAAAACCCCGTCAATGCAGTGCAGCGGTGTAACGTGTTGGCTAGGATTTGGCAGACCTGGGTTCGAATTCCCACGCTGCCAGGTAGACTGTACTGTAGGTAGGCGGTCTGCACTAATTTGGGGGATTAGCTGCAGAGGGGAAGAACTAGGATTAATAATCTGTGTATACAAGGATAATCCTGGGTGGAGACTTACAAATGAGCAGACGGTTGTGCAATTAACACATTGCATTTTGTTGATAATAATTATTTGAAAACAAGGAATGTAACACAGACTGAGAGAGTGGGGGACAAGGTAATGCCCAGTGGTGGGATCCAAAATTTTTAGTAACAGGTTCCCATGGTGGTGAGATTCAAACTGTGGTGTAGCGCCAATGGGGCTGGGCGGGGCACGATAAGCGCACCGGGCATTCCGGGTGGGGCATTCCTGGGCGGGCTGTGGCATGACTTGTGCCGCCAAGCGCCAGTCCTTGGCAGGAAACTAATGCGCCGCGAGGTTGCCACGACGCCGTGCACCCTCCTGACTGCTCAGTTCTGGCGCGCCGCTTACTGCTGAGAGGAGGGCGAATTCAGCAAAAAATGACGTGGCAAAATCACCCATTAGTAACCCCCTCTCGGCACACACAAATAATTAGTAACCTACTCTCGGGAACCTGTGAGAACCTGCTGGATCCCACCTCTGTGTGTATGCAAGGATAATCCTGGGTGAAGACTTTCAAATGAGCAGACTCTTGTGCAATTAACAAATTGCATTTTGTTGAGAATAATTATTTGAAAACAAGGAATATAACCGAGAGAGAGAGAGAGTGGGGGACAGAGTAATGCCTTCCCAGAACAGGGGGCATAGAGAGCATGACATCAGTTGCTTCATTATGTCACTTTTGGGGGAACCACAGAAATGGCATAGGGTAGCTCTAGGAATCGCTGGAATCTCTGTGGCAAAACGACAGAATTTCTGGCAGTTCTTAGAGCTATCCGAAATCACTTCCAGATTTTTTTTCCAGAAGTGATGTAGTAACATGGCTGACATGGCTTTTTTTTTTTAAAAAAAAAATCTTCCTCTGAGCAGCAGCAGGCAAAGAGGGATTTTGGTGGGATGCCTTCTACCCTAGCAGGGGGCCTAGGCCCCTCCCTCACATGCAAAATAATGCATTTTCAATCCACTTTCACAATTGTTTGCAGGTGAATGTTACTATTCTGCACATCTGCAAAGTACACCGAAAGCAGAGGTGGGATCCAGCAGGTTCCCGAGAGTAGGTTACTAAGTATTTGTGTGTGCCGAGAGGGGTTACCACTGGCGATTCTGCCACGCGATTTTGCCTTCGCCACGCCTCTCAGCAGTAACGCCGCAGAACTTGAAGCTGAACGAAGCAGGATGCGCACCGGGCGCAGCATGGCGTTTCGCGCCGCGCGTATTCGCTTCAACAAGGATCGGCGAGCGTTGGCAGCCTTGCCACACCGCCAAGGATTGCCTACCAATGCCCGCCACGCCTCAAGCAGTTCACCCAGCTCCCACTGGAAAGCAGCCACAGTTTGAATCCCACCACCATGGGAACCTGTTACTAAAATTTTTGGACCCCGCCACTGATTGAAAGTACATTATTCTGCAGGTGCGGAAGGAGCCCTAGTGTCTCAAGTAAAAGTCCCATATTCCATTATCCACTCTGGGCCGTGTGTTTAAAGCAGGACGAAAATGAGCCCTTCGGGGGAGGGCAGTATAAAAATCCAATAGTAAGTAAGTAAGTAAGTAAGTAAGTAAGTAAGTAAGTAAGTAAGTAAGTAAGTAAGTAAGTAAGTAAGTAAGTAAGTAAGTAAGTAAGTAAGTAAAAAAATTCCGGTCTGCATCTAAACTCAATAAAGCACCTGGCACTTTTACCCAACCCAAATCCTAGAAGACTGATCTCATGGAATTTATCTACAGAGAATCACCATCCTACGGTAGTAGGATTTGTGTAGGCTGCCTGGTCATTGAGACCCACAGGCCGGACTAAATGCTCTGAACAAATTGGCAAGGCTGTGAAAAGGAGAGAAACTGCCAGATTCGTCGGAGAAGGGTAGCTATTATCTTCATTTAGAGATCTCACATTTCAAAGGGTGTTACATTTGCTTAAAACTCGGGAAGATGCGTGCAGAACCTTCAACCCAGGGAAGTAAGGGTCTCGCTGATAAAAGAAAGTCTACAAATCACTCTAGAAAATTACATAATTGGTTAAAATGGGAGATGTGTTTTTGAGCGAAAGACAGGCTACAGAACGTATGGATAATTTTAGGATGTTATCTATGCACCAAATCAGAATCAGAACGTCTTTTTTTTTATGATGATGATGAGGTTGCTGAGATACCAGGCGCAAAAAAAATCAGAAGCCGACATTCTTTTGGGAGTTGGTTTTAATGATGTTTGAACTCACAGACTTTAAACAGAATCTGGAAAGTTTAGCCTGCTGCGTGACCTCAGGCCGGTCACAGTTCTCTTAAACTCTCTCAGCCTTCCCTCTGACCCAGAAAACCCCGGGGGGTGGGGGGAGGGTGTAACCATAAGTCAGCTGTGACTTTTCAGCACATACACACACACTCACAAACTTTTGACGGAAGCCAAAAAGTTTAAACCGACTAGATTTATTTCAACTGTAACAGCCTTCTGAATAGATCCTATTACAGAACCTTCTCAGGTAGGTCAATTTTGTGTACCTGTGGAAATCTAAGGCCCTTTCTGCACATGCAGAATAATACATTTTCAATCCACTTTCACGGTTATTTGCAAGGAGACTCAAGGTGGCTTACAAGCTCCTTTCCCTTCCTCTCCCCACAACAGACACCTTGTGAGGTAGGTGGGGCTGAGAGAGTTCAGAGAGAACTGTGACTAGCCCAGTGGTGGGATCCAAAAATTTTAGTAACAGGTTCCCATGGTGGTGGGATTCAAACTGTGGCGTAGCGCCAATGGGGCTGGGCAGGGCACAATGGGGGCGTGGTTGGGCATTCCGGGCGGGCATTCCTGGCTGGGGCTGTGACAAGGACAAAGCCGCTGCGCCAGTCCTTGGGCGGGAAACGAATGCATGCAGGCGCAGGCTGCCATGCACGCTGGTGCACTTCCTGCTAGACTGCTTCAAGTTCTGCGCGCTACTGCTGAGAGGAGGGGAATAACTAAGGCAAAAATCACCACTTAGTAACCCCCTCTCAGCACACACAAATAATTAGTAACCTACTCTCGGGAACCTGTGAGAACCTGCTGGATCCCACCTCTGGACTAGCCCAAGGTCACCCAGCAGGAACGTAGGAGTGCGGAAACACATCTGGCTCACCAGATAAGCCTCCGCCACTCTGGTGGAGGAGCGGGGAATCAAACTCGGATCTCCAGATTAGAATCCACCTGCTCTCAACCACTACACCACGCTGGCTTAGACAGGTAACTGGTCCTGTATGCCAAGCAAAAAGGGTTTATTGAGCCGCAGTTAGGCATGCATCCTGGGGTTACCGACTGCTAGATGCAGCAAAAATCCAATAAATAACTCTGGTCGTTGCCCCGGCGCGCTGCCCTTGATTGGCACCGGCACAAAGCGCTGATATTTCCGCCTTCAAAAGAGCCAGCCCTTCCCTGCAAATGGAGAAAGCAGTATCTCCCAAGATTTCATTACGGCCGGCGTCTCCCTTATCTGCTTATACCTGGAAAATAATTAGGCTCCGAAATTCATTGGTCTGCTTGAAGAATGCTGCGTGCGATTCAAAGCGCTAACGGAATCACTGAATGCGGGCGGCCAGACAATGGATTGAACCCAACCAATCAGAAGGCGGCTGGAATTTTCTGTCCGCACTGACTGAGAAGTTGATCCTGGTGTCAGGAACATTACGAACGGAGTGGGACTTGGGGCGGAGTGGTCAGCTTTAAGGGGAAAGTCCCTTCCCCATATATCTGAGGGTTGCCATCTCTAGATAGAGAAATTCCCAGAGATTTCTGGGTGGTGCCTAGGGAGGTTTGGCTTGGGGAGGTAGCTCGGTAGGGTGTGATCAGGAGCAAATCTACAGAAAAGGAGCAGCAGTGGTGTCGTGGTTAAGAGCAGCTGTACTCTGATCTGGAGGAACCGGGTTTGATTCCCTGCTCTGTCACTTGAGCTGTGGAGGCTTATCTGGGGAATTCGGATTAGCCTGTACACTCCCACACACACCAGCTGGGTGACCTTGGGCTAGTCACAGCTTTTCAGAGCTCTCTCAGCCTCACCCACCTCACAGGGTGTTTGTTGTGAGGGGGGAAGGGCAAGGAGATTGTAAGCCCCTTTGAGTCTCCTACAGGAGAGAAAGGGAGGATATTAAAAAAAAATGGAGCTTAGGGCAAGCACTGAAATGGTCTATGGCTCCCAGTCTTGATCCTCTTTGATCTGAGATTGCAAATGCCTTAGCAGACCAGGTGCTCGGGAGCAACAGCAGCAGCAGAAGACCCTTGCTTTCACCTCCTGCACGTGAGCTCCCAAAGGCACCTGGTGGGCCACTGTGAGTGGCAGAGAGCTGGACTAGATGGACTCTGGTCTGATCCAGCAGGCTCGTTCTTATGTTCTTATGTCTTCTCCATCTTGGAACCAGCTCTCTTGTAGCCCAGGGCCACCAGATCGCCCCGCTTTTGGCGACAGTCCCTAAAAACCATTTGTCCTAAGGCCCCGGTGGGTTTTTCTGCGTCTTGAAGGCTGCCGACTGCCTCTGGGGCAAAGGCAGTGCGGCAGTCTTCCTGACGCTGCCAGCAGAAGCCGCGACGTCGGTTTAAGCCCCGCTTCCTCGGCCTGTCACAGGCGGAACGGATGTTTCCAGAAGGCCGCAGGCGCTCTGGTACGCGCGGCCGCCCACCCATCCGTCCCGGTTCACAAAGGTGACCATCTGGTCACCTTATTGTAGCCAGGTCTACCATTACCAGAGGGCCAGGCTACCAGCCATTAGGAAATATTGGTAGATCTGGTCATTGCAGAGGCCAGGGCTACCCATTACTGTTACTCACAGGAAACTAGCTCTCTAGAGCTCTGGTCTATCAACTGTTAAGAAGAATGCGTACCATTGGCCCCCATGGAGGCCAGGTCTACCCCATTGTTTCCTTAATGGCAGGTAGACCAGCCCTCCAGGCAGTAGCTTGCTGCTTTACAAAGGAGCAGCTCTGTTTCACAGGGCTGCTTGTGAAATAATACATCACCCGTTTTCTTGCTTACACCAAGCTTGCCTTCTGTCGCGCAGTGAACGTGGTTGTGCTGTGGTTGGGGCTGCTGCTGAAGCAATGCTTTTTGAACTTGAGCTGACAATCAGATTTTCAGTGGCCAATCAGAATATTTGCTGGGACCCCCCCACCCGCCCACTTTCTGAAACAAACATGGTGGGAAAAGTGTTTTTGGGAGCGGGGACCCCAAACGATGATGAAGAAGAAGAGTTTGGATTTATACCTCACTTTTCTCTCCTGTAAGGAGACTCAAGGTGGCTTACAAGCTCCTTTCCCTTCCTCCCCAAACAAAAGACACCTTGTGAGGCAGGTGGGACTGAGAGAGTTCAGAGAGAACTGTGATTTGCCCAAGGTCACCCATCTGGAACGTAGGAGTGCAGAAACACATCTAGTTCACCAGATAAGCCTCCAGCACTCAGGTGGAGGAGTGGGGAATCAAACCCGGTTCTCCAGATTAGAATTCACTTGCTCTTAACCACTACACCATGCTATCTAAATCCAGTCTGATTCTTTGGAAAGATTATAATACAGGTTGCCAGCACCAGCTCTGGAAATTCCCTGAGATTTAGGGGAAGAAGTTTGGGTTGGCCCAGCAGGTCAGTGGTGACGTGATCCTATGGATTAAGGCCATTGCTTTCACCTCCTGCCTGTGAGCTCCCAAAGGCACCTGGTGGGCCACTGCGAGTAGCAGAGAGCTGGACTAGATGGACTCTGGTCTGATCCAGCTGGCTCGTTCTTATGTTCTTATGCCATTTTAATCAGGGGAACAGATTTCCTGGATATCCGTTGGGATTCTGGGAGTGCTCCAGACACCAGCTGGAAGATAGCAACCCTGTCATGATACAAAATATTTGGGTATTTCATTTAGGCAAGATGAGAACTCTCGCTAATGTAATCAGAGCAATTTAATGGGTGAAATTAAAAGGGAATTAGGACGCTAGGCAAAGTTTCCCTTGACGTCCTGTGCTTTGATATTAAAATGAACCTCTCACCAAAGGGTCTCTTTTTAATTTCTTAATACTCATTTATAAGATTTCTACTCTGCCCTTCTGCTTTCAAAAAAAGCACTCGGAATGGCTCACGAGATAGATGTAAAGCAATAGTGTGTGAGGTAAATACACTGACAACTCCTTAAAGATAGGATAATAATAACAAAATCAATGAAGCAGAGCAGCAACTGGACTGTTAGAAACCATTCCTCAGCCTTTGCCAATCCTATATAAGAAGAAGAAGAAGAAGAGAAGAGTTTGGATTTATATCCCTCCTTTCTCTCCTGCAGGAGACTCAAAGGGGCTGACAATCTCCTTGCCCTTCCCCCCTCACAACAAACACCCTGTGAGGTGGGTGGGGCTGAGAGAGCTCCGAGAAGCTGTGACTAGACTAAGGTCACCCAGCTGGTGTGTGGGGGAGTGTACAGGCTAATCTGAATTCCCCAGATAAGCCTCCACAGCTCAGGCGGCAGAGCTGGGAATCAAACCCGGTTCCTCCAGATTAGATACACGAGCTCTTAACCTCCTAGGCCACTGGTGCTCCAAGGGCATGTCTGCTTCTCATTTGCCTTGAAGGACCGTTGCCAGGGTCACCAGAAGTGTTTGATGGGAGACCACCAAGCAAGGCTCCGCAGAGGAAGGCAAGAGCATGTCTGCTTTTCCCTTGCCGTGAAAGCCCCTTGCTGGGGTCACCATAAGTCTTGCAGGAGACCACCAAGGAAGGCTCTGGAGGGGAAGGAAATGGCCAACCACTTCTGCTTCTCCCTGGCCTTGAAATCCTCCTTGTTGAGGTAGCCAGAAGTCTCGGATGGAAGACCACCAAGGAAGGCTCTGCGGTGGATGGCAGTGTCCAACCACCTCTGTTTCTCTTTTGCCTTGAACGCCCTTTGATGAGATTGCTATAAGTTGGCAGCAGCTAGATGAGAGGTGGGATCCAGCAGGTTCTCACAGGTTCCCGAGAGTAGGTTACTAGTTATTTGTGTGTGCTGAGAGGGGGTTACTAATGGGTGATTTTGCCACGTGATTTTGGCCTTAGTTATGCCCCTCCTCTAGCAGTAGCGCGCAGAACTTGAAGCAGTCTAGCAGGAGGTGCACCGGCGTGCGTGGCAGCCTGCACCCGCGTGCATTTGTTTCCCGCGCATTCGGACCGGCACAGCAGCTGCGTCCTTGCCACAGCCCCGCCCAGGAATGCCCCGCCCCCGGAATGCCCGGCCACGCCCCCGTCGTGCCCCGCCCAGCCCCATTGGCACTACGCCGCAGTTTGAATCCCATCACCGTGGGAACCTGTTACTAAAATTTTTGGATCCCACCACTGAACTAGATGGCCGTTTACGCACAGCCGTGGTGGTTCCCGATGTCTGGGAAGAGCTGCCTGAGGAAACCCCAAAGGCTTCCGGGCCTGTATCCTTCCACAGAATGTACAAAGTGTAGTATTCAAGAGAGCGGCTTTTAAATATTAGAACTGTGGTAGGTTGAACAACCCCAGATGGTTTCTTTATAATGGAATACAACTGCAGTTCATTGGAATTATGATTGTAGGAGTCACCGCGCCGAATTCACGTTTCTGGGTTGTTTATAGTATTCCTTGGCTGAAATCGCTGGCTGTTGGCGTTGCTCTCCACGTCTGTAACTCCAGCCCTGTCGCGTTGCTCATTGTTTGTCTGGTGCTGTCTGATTGCTTTATTTATATCCCGAAAATCCATCTGGGGTGGCAGCAACTGGAATCCTTCTGTCCCCTGCAATCTGCCTCAGATCTCCGTGAGAAAGGCAAACTGGGTATAAAGGAGGTCAAATAACCCGACGTGGATGGCCCAGGCTCTCAGAAGAAATGCAGTTCTATGTAGAGTTACTCTGGTGTAAGCCCATTGAAATGGATAGGCTTATATTGCATTGGGTTAGTGCCAGGGTGGGAGTCCTCTAGCGAATACCAAGGTCACGGCGCAGAAAGTTTGGATTTATATCCCCCCCCCCTTTCTCTCCTGTAAGGAGACTCAAAGGGGCTTACAATCCCTTCCTCCCTCACAACAAACACCCTCTGAGGTGGGTGGAGCTGAGAGAGCTCCAAAGAACTGTGACTAGCCCAAGGTCGCCCAACTGGCATGTGTTGGAGTGCCTTTATCTCCTGGTTGAGGCCCAGTGTCTTAGAGCAATCACCTTAGAAGAGAAGAAGAAGAAGAAGAGTTTGGATTTATATCCCCCCTTTCTCTCCTGCAGGAGACTCAAAGGGGCTTACAATCTCCTTGCCCTTCCCCCCTCACAACAAACACCCTGTGAGGTAGGTGGGGCTGAGAGAGCTCTGAAAAGCTGCGACTAGCCCAAGGTCACCCAGCTGGCGTGTGTGGGAGTGTGCAGGCTAATCTGAATTCCCCAGATAAGCCTCCACAGCTCAGGCAGCAGAGCTGGGAATCAAACCCGGTTCCTCCAGATTAGATACACGAGCTCTTAACCTCCTACACCACTGCTGCTCCTTAGCTAGGTGTAATGCCCTGCCTTCTTCCTTTAGCCTTGGACGCCACCTTGGAATCCCACATAAAGAAAGGAAATGCCCATGTGGCATGGGTCCTGTGGAAACAGTATTGATTGATTGATTGATTGATTGATTGATTGATTGATTGATTGATTGATTGATCCACTTATATACCGCCCTCCCCTGGAGGGCTCAGGGCGGTTCACAGCATTAACAACAAACAAGTGGACAAATAAAATCATATAAGTAAAAAGTTAATAAGTTAAAAAGCAGCGCTCAAATTATCACAACCGGTTTAAACACAGATGGTGTCCGACTGCTAAACCCCTCTAAGAGGAGAACAGCGGGTCTCAATTGATGTTAACAATCCGTGAGGGTATCTCATATGCTGTTGAATTGTCCTTTTTATGAGGTAGATAGGAAGAAGCCCATAATCCCCTTCCTGCATGGAAGTGAAGGCATGACAGATAAACAGAAGGTTATATATCTTTTAAAAAGCCACAACTACAAGCTGTTGGAAGCGGTGGCTAAATTTTTAAACGGCGTTATTTTAACTCGTCAGAAGTTGTAAAGGCTGTGATTATCTCGCAATGTTAATGTTAAACTATTTATATGCCATTAAAGGTATTCGAAATCGAAATTGAGTGCACAAGCTAATCTGGTTCACCAGATAAATCTCCACAGCTCAAGGGGCAGAGCGGGGGAATCAAACCCGGTTCTCCAGATTAGAGTGCACCTGCTCTTAACCACTATACCACGCTGGCAATGTCAAACCACCTCTGAATGTCTTTTTCCTTGAAAACCATACTGGGTTGCTGTAAGTCCGCTATGACTGGACGGCACTCTCTGCCGCCGCCGCCAAACAAAACAAAATAAATCAGCATAGTGAGCAGCAGATGTGCCTTTGAGAACATCTGGAAGGTGTTAAATGAATTAATGAAGCCAGGATGAATCCATTAGCCACGATAATTTAATGGAGCCTCCCTGTTCTAGTGCAGTCTGTACCTCTAGATGAGTGATAGTGAACCTTTTCGAGACCGAGTGCCCAAATTGCAACCCCAAAACCCACTTATTTATCGCAAAGTGCCAGCATGGAAATTTAACCTGAATCCTGAGGTTTTAGTTCAGAAAAAAACAGTTGGCTCCGAGGCGTGCGTTACTCGGGAGTAAGCTTGGTGGTAGTCGGTGGCTTTGCTTTGAAGCAACCGTGCAACTCTTCCAACGGGTGAATCACGACCCTAGGAGGGTTTACTTAGAAGCAAGCCCCATTGCCAGCAACCGAGCTTACTCCCAGGTAAAGGATTGCGCTTTGGTTCTTCGCATGAAACTCAGTGGGGTTTCGCAGCGCTTAACAGGGTTACCTACACTGCTTCCCCAAAACTAGGTCTTAGGTTTAATGCTAAGAATCGAGCCCAGCGGCCAAGGCCAGCCTAGATGTGTTGGTGGGGGGGCGACTCTGCGCGTGCCCACAGAGAGGGCTCTGAGTGCCACCTCTGGCACCCGTGCCATAGGTTCGCCACCACTGCTCTAGATGAATGGTTCTTAAACTTTTTGCTGTCACGCCTCCCTTGGGAAAGATCTTACGGGCTATGTTTGTCATGAATCTGCCCTAAACTTTAGGCAGCCTGTTTGTACCTTTTAGAACCTAAAAATGCAGAGGGTATTTCTTTTCGTCCAGAGCCTAAATCCAGAGTCCCCCCTCCCCCCAGAGCGGGTGGGTCACGATCAGAAGCTCGGCCCCCTTCCCATTCCCCCCAGGGTGGGTGGGCCACGACCAGTTGCTGGGCCCCTCCCCCCTAAATTGAGGCTCTGGAATGGACTGAAAATTCAGACTCCCCGAAATGAGCACAAACACAAGCAGTGCAACAGTTTTGTGGAAATACATTTTGTGAACTTTGTTTACGTAAAATACAGACACGGTAATTTGTACGTGAGAGGCGACTCACATCCCTCCGGAGTCTTTCTGTGCCTCCCGGAGAGATGGACCCCACAGATTCAGAACCTCAACTTTAGATGCTGGGAACAGGGGAAAGCTGTAGCCTCCATTCCCTGCTTCAGAGCTTTTCTGGAATTATTTCGTGAGGGCTGGGATGCTGGACGTCGACTCTGCAGGGCTTCCAAGGCAAGAATCCAGCAGAGGTGGTTGACACTGTCTTGCCTCTGGCCCCTTCCGCACATGCAGAATAATGCGCTTTCAATCCATTTTCACAATTGTCAAAGGCTTTCACGGCCGGAATCACTGGGGTGCTGTGTGGTTTCCGGGCTGTATGGCCGTGTTCTAGCAGCATTCTCTCCTGACGTTTCGCCTGCATCTGTGGCTGGCATCTTCAGAGGATCTGATGGTAGGAATGGAAAGCAAGTGGAGTATATATACTGTGAGGTCAAAAGGTGAGGCCATCTGAATAGAGTAGCCTGGCATGTGAGTCACAGAGAAGTCTGTAGCATGGGAGTAACAATGAAGATAGCAAGGTCAATAGGTGAATGGATCTGAATAGAAGTATCCTGGTCTTTGTTTCCTTTGAGTGCTATAGTCTATAGTTGTCTTGTGTTTGTGTGGAGCTGATCAGTCACTGTCTTGATTCTAGAGTTTTTCAACACTGGCAGCCAAATTCTGTTCATTTTCATGGTTTCTTCCTTCCTGTTGTTTCTTCCTTCCTGTTTCTGTGACTCACATGCCAGGCTACTCTATTCAAATGGCCCCACCTTTTGACCTCACAGTATATATACTCCACTTGTTTTCCATTCCTACCATCAGATCCTCTGAAGATGCATTCAGCCACAGATGCAGGCGAAACGTCAGGAGAGAATGCTGCTAGAACACGGCCATACAGCCCGGAAACCACACAGCACCCCACTTTCACAATTGTTTGCAAGTGGATTTTGCTATTCCGCACAGCTGCAAAATGCACTGAGAGTGGATTAAAGGCCCACTATTCTGCGTTTGTTAAAGGGGCCTGTCGGCCAAACTTGCTTTGCTTCTGAAGTCCGATCAAATCGGGCTAGCCTGATCCAACGAGGAACCGGTCCAATCACATTGTGCTCTGGAGGCGGTTTGTTCAGGGAGGCCCGGGGGTCCCGTTATGACATATTTTAAAGCAGCTTGGATGATTGCAGGCTTTGAATGCTAAATGATCGCTTACTCGAGAAGCAAGGTTTCGCCGTTCCCTTGCAAAGTGCTATACGCTATTCAGAAAGCAAGGAAAAGAACGGTCAGGGTGAGTAATAAAAATAATCCAAACGCGCAAGCTATTTATAAAAGTTGGTGGGAATGTTTCGGCAAGCTTCTGCCCAGTTTATCTCCACGGGCTGCTTTCAGTATTAATGAACTCAGCACAGCTTGTCTGTTTGGAAATTGTTCCATATGGGAAAATTACGGCGGAGGGGAAAAAACCGAGAGACTTGATTACGGAGGACGTGGCTCTCTGTTGCGGGAAGTTTCACGCTTCGGGGTCCCTGTCCAGACTTTCCAGTCTAAAGCTTGACTCCATCTGCTGCTCGCGAGGAGTAAATATGGCCACTTCAAAGAGCAGCTAGGAATTTCAGCATTCACAAAGAGCCGTGTGAGCTTCGAAGGGTGAAATATGTTCTTGTGGTTGGATATTGTCCGGATTGGGTTGGAACCCAAGGGGCTCTCTTCAGGTCACAGGAGAAAGCTTCTATTGACAGAAGAAACCTTTTGAGCTGAACGATCAGATTGTGGGGAAGTTCCGGCTAATGCCAGACACAGGTCCAGCAATCATGGGCGCAGCCAGAGGTATAGCTGGGGGAAACTGAGCCCAGGGTGGACTCCACTGCTTGCCTCCCCCCAGGGGCCTCCCGCAAGACCACTCCTCGCACTTCCCATGTAACACACTCCTCACCAAGATCACTCACTCCCGCCTCTCGCACTCACTCCCGCCTCCCCTGCACCACTTCCCGCCTCTTCCCGCACCACTCCTCGGGCTCCGCGACCACTCTCAGCCCCCAAGCACCACTCCCGCCCCCACGCACCACTCCCGCCCCACGCACCACTCCCGCCCCCCGCACCACTCCCACCTTCCGCACCACTCCCGCCCCCAAGCACCACTCCCGCCCCCACGCACCACTCCCCCCAAGCACCATCTCACTTCACCCCACACCACTCCTGCCCCCTGCATCACTCCTTGCCCTGCTCCCTTCGCCTCCCACCCCCCCGCCCCACTCCTGCCCCCCCGCCCCACTCCCACCCCCCGCACCACTCCCGCCCCCACGCCCCACTGGCAGGATGGAGAGGGTCACTCACCGGGCGGCGCACCAAGGAGAAGGCTGAGGCGGCTCATCCCTCTCTGGAAGGAGTGGAGCTGGCCTGGCACACCAAGGAGGAGGCTGGGACAATGTGCCCAGGCCCAGTGGGGGGCGCACTGCGGCCTTGCGGGGCAAGGGGGAAGGAGGATATGCCCCTCCTCCTTCCCCCTCACTCTGTTAGGCCCGGCAGAGGCCCCGAGAGGCCGGGTTGTCTGCTGTCCAAAAGGCGGGCCGAGGCCAGCCTCTCGGCCCGAAGTGTAGGGGGCAATTTTACATCCCACTCACATGAATCAACGGGGCGTGCCTGGGGCGTTTCTCCCTGTATGTCCCCATTGCAGCTACGCCACTGCATGCAGCACATTAACTGAAGTCCTCCCAAAAGTTATTTATTTAGAAGAAGAAAAACGAGTTTAGATTTATATCCCACTTTTTTCAGTCATAAGGAGTCTCAAAGCAGCTTACAAATTCCCTTCTTCTCCCCACAGCAGGCACCTGGTGAGGTAGGTGAGGCTGAGAGAGTTCTGAGAGAACTGTGATTGGCCCAAGGTGACCCAGCAGGCTTCGTGTGGAGGAGCAAGGGGTGGGGGTGGGGAATCCAGTTCACCAAATTAGAGTCCCCCACTCGTGTGGAGGAGTGAAGAGTCAAACGCAGTTCTCTGGATTAGAGTCTACGTGGAGAGAAATAGTGAATAAAACCCAAAACTGGCACAGTTGACAAAAATAGAGAAAAAGGAATGAAATCGAGAGCATTTGCGCATCCATCATTTAAGAAGTCCATCGGTGCGTGAGGACGGTTTCCTCCATAGCATAAGCATAAGCATTTTATTGTCATTGTGCATGCACAATGAAATTTACAGCAGCATTCCTCGATGCATACAATTCCAGACTCATACCCCATCCTCACTTTCCCCTTCCTCCACCCATCCCTACACAGCCCCAAACACATCAACACGAAGCCACGGAGTTCAGCATCGCCACAGCTCTAGAGTAGAAGCTGTCTCTAAGCCTCTTTGTCCTAGTTTTGATAGACCTGTATCGTCTGCTGGATGGTAACAGTTCAAAAAGAGAGTGTGCTGGATGAGACGGGTCTCTCAGAATATTTTGGGCTTTCTTTAGGCTTCGGGCATTATAGAGTTCTTCCAAGGAGGGGAGAGGGTGTTTCAGCCGATAACTCCTTCTGTGCAGTAGTGATCACTCCTTGAGCGCTTCTTTCCTATCTGCCATATTAAGCACTGTGCAACTGGAGAACCATACACAGGTGCAGTAGGTGAAGACACTCTCTATAGCACAACGGTAAAAGGACACCAGGAGATGAAACAGGCTGGGCTGGTTAGAACAGAGTTGCCAGCACGCCTCTGAAGACATCTCAGCCGGCCCTGTTTATCCCAAAAAGAGGCTAGTGCAGTGGTGGCGAACCTATGGCATGGGTTCCAGAGGTGGCACTCAGAGCCCTCTCTGTGGGCACTCGTGCACAGGGTTCATCATGTGGGAGGGGGTGGAAAATCACCACCCCCCCCCACACACACACACATATATCTAGGCTGGCCTTGGCACAATCCTTTACCTGGGAGTAAGCTCGGTTGCTGGCAATGGGGCTTGCTTCTGAGTCAACCCTCCTCCTAGGATCGGGCAGGATCTCACCCATTTGAAGCTGTTGCACGGTTGCGTCTCTCTACCCAATTCGCTTCTTACATCCTCTGAGTAACACGTGCACTCCGGAGCCAAGCAACCAAGTGTTTTCCCCTAAACTAAAACCTCAGCATTCAGGTTAAATTGCCGTGTGGGCACTTTGCGATAAATGAGTGGGTTTTGGGTTGCAATTTGGGCAGCTGGTCTCGAAAAGGTTCGCCGTCACTGGGCTGGCGCCTCTTCCGAAGCCAATGAATAGCCCTGCAATTTGCCACTGAGCCACAAGGTGTCATTTAGAATGTAAGCAAAATCAACATTTTGCTCAGGTTAGAGTCAGACAGTTCTTGGAAAGGAAGGGTGGCTGAAGCCCAATTGCTAAAGGAATTACTTCCCAAAGGAGAGAACAGGTTGGCTCAAATCGACAGCAATGCGATCCTTGCCATAATTACAGCCTTCTAAATAGGCTGCAGTCAGCAGAAGGAGAAGAACACAACTCTGATTAGGATAGCACCATGGGCCTTCGGACCACTCCTTGCTACCCAGGAGGAGGTGATCAGCCTCCAAATATGTGGGGAGGGGGCTCTGGCTTTCTGGCAGCAGATGGGGCCACTAGGAGGGTGCACAAGGAGTTGCCATGGGGAGTGATGGTGAACCTTTTCGAGACTGAGTGCCCAAATTGCAACCCAAAACCCACTTGTTTATCACAAAGTGCCAACACGGCAATTTAACCTGAATACTGAGGTTTTAGTTTGGAAAAAGGTTGGCTCCAAGGCGTGCATTACAAATAATACAAATACAAATACAAATACAAAACCTTTAATGGCATATATGGCGTGCATTACTCGGGAGTAAGCTTGGTGAAGCAACCGTGCAATGCTTCGAATGGGTGAATCACGACCCTAGGAGGGTTTACTCAGAAGCAAGCCCCATTGCCAGCAAATGAGTTCACTCCCAGGTAAAGAATTGTGCCCAGGCCAGCCTAGATGTGCGTGTGTGTGTGTGTGTGGGGGGGTGATTTTCCGCCCCCCCCCCCCATTATGAACTCTGTGCACGTGTGCCCACAGAAAAGGCTCTGAGTGCCACCTCTGGCACCCGTGCCATAGGTTCACCACCGCTGCCATAGGGACTCATCTGTAGTGTGATTTCCTAAACGCAAGCCATTCCACAACTGGGGCCAGTTAAGGCAATGTCAAACCAAGATCTTTAACTATGGCGGTAGGAAGGTTTCTTAGCTGCAGGGTCTGAATTGTGGTGTCCCCTGGATGCGTGAACACCCACCCCCAGACTTAATTCTGTCCAGCGAATGGTAGGAGACCTCCTGGTGATCCTTTTAATCTTCTGCCTGTGGAGCAGCAAAGATATTTAGGGAAAGGGCAGAAGGAACGTGAGGGAGGTGGGGCGGAGCCAAAAAGACGCCTGCTTGAACGGTTCCTTGCAAAAGCCCCCTCTCTCTTTACTTTATATCTAAACATAGATCTTAGCTTTGAAAGGGGCTTGGACAGATTTATGGAGGAGAAGTCGATCTCTGGCTACCAATCTTGATCCTCCTTGATCTGAGATTGCAAATGCCTTAGCAGACCAGGTGCTCAGGAGCAGCAGCAGCAGCAGAAGGCCACTGCTTTCACATCCTGCACGTGAGCTCCCAAAGGCATCTGGTGGGCCCCTGCGAGTAGCAGAGTGCTGGACTAGATGGACTCTGGTCTGATCCAGCAGGCTCTTTCTTATGTTCTTATGTTCTTAAGGCCATTGCTTTCACATCCTGCCTGTGAGCTCCCAAAGGCACCTGGTGGGCCACTGCGAGTAGCAGAATGCTGAACTAGATGGACTCTGGTCTGATCCAGCAGGCTAGTTCTTATGTTCTTAGATCTCTTGATCTCTCAGTTTGTTTGCTTTAGAGGATCTGGAAGGAGCCAGCAGCATGGAGAGGGTGGGGGTGTGTGTGAAAGTCTGCAGGGCACCTGGCAACTGGGGGTGTCCTGGTGGGTGGGAGACCAAACCCAGACGATAGACAGAGACAAGGGTTTTTTTGATCTATCGATCTCTTGATGAGTGCACTTAAGGAAGCAGGAAGGAGCATGAAGGCGGACAGCGGGAGGGACACGGAAGGCTGCGAAGGAGTGGGAAGGCGGGCCATGGGCGGAGGGAAGAGGTCCGGGGCAAATATGTGCCCCAGAGGCATATCTAGGAAAAATGGAGCCCAGGGCAAAATCTGAGTTTTCCGCCCCCCCACCCTCCCGGCTCCACTTTCCCTAGATATTGGGGGGGGGCGGGGGTGGAGAGAGAGATCAAGTCATCTGACGATCTCACGGAGGAGTGCCAGGTTGGTGACGGTGCCCAGGTCTACCGCCCAAAGCTGGTGACAGTGTCCAGGTCTACTGCCCGAAGCCGACAAGCACGGCCCGGGCACAGAGGGAGCCACTGGGCGCCACACCACAGGAGAGGCCGGGCGAAAGGATCCAGCTGGCGCCCGGCGCCCCTCCCCCACATGATTAGTTGGCGTGTGCCCAGGGACATGCCACACTACATGCTCTCATGGGCAGTACACCCCTGCTGTGCCCACTGTCAAATCTGTCCTCCTCTGGCGGCTAAGCAAGATTTACATCATGCTATAAGAGGTTTTGTTTGCCTCAAAGAGAGTGAAAATGAAAGTGGGGCTCTGGAAAATATGTCCATGCAAGAAATCTTGCTGCGGGAACACTGGCCTCCACTATGCAGCAAAGGCTTTGTGCGCAATCGGTCAATGGGTGCTTGGAGGGTGGAGCGTATGCCATTGTACCCCGCTGAGGTCCCTGCCTTCCCCAGGCTCTGTGCCTAAATCTCTAGGAGTTTCCCGGCCTGGATCTGGCTCCCCAATTTGCTGCGGGTGGCCAGGGGCTTCCTGGCAGCCCTACTCCATACCCAGCCCATGTTCTTGGAGATGACCAGCCAAGACTAAGGTGACCAGATGACAGGGCAGGAAACAGCAAGCCCCAGAAGGCCGCTGCTATTCCTGCGCCGTCGCAAGGTGGCGACATGCGCAGAAATGGCAAAGCCCCCCCCCATTCGACAGAGGCTTCTCTCAGCTCCCTGGCCTCTTCCTCGCTGATATTTTAGTCCTAGATCCCGCTGGTTATTTAATTGTCTCTTGAGCTTGGGAGGCTGCCGCACTGCCTCCGGGGGCGCAAGGCAGTGCAGCAGCCTCCCCAAAATCGGGACAATTGAAATAACCCGCGGGACGCAGGACAAATTGTTTGAAGGCGGGACTGTCCCGCCAAAGGCGGGACGTCTGGTCAGCCTGGCCAAGACCTCCCCTCCCCTGGGCGCTGCCCTTGTGCGATGCAGACTGTGATGCCAGTTGAGTCCCAGGGGAAGAGCGAGGGTCATGAAACCAACCTGTGGCAACTCCCGACTTCAAAAACTAACCAGTTTCAAAGGAAATCACTGATTTTGCAGCAGGATTCGGCCAGGAAAACAACCAGGGATCCCGTGCAACTTGCGGGCAATGAGCTGTCAATAGCTTCTGGCAACCCTTTCTGGGCACAGCTCTCTGCATTGGCATTGAGGGGTCCCCAGACCCAGGGTTTTCTGGGCACAGCTCTCTTATCTGCAACGAGGGGTCCTCAGGTTTGATGGCTGCCTAGCGCCAAAACGGTGAGTTTCAGTTGCGACAGCGAAGGAGGAAAGCGAGCTGCCGCCGCCCAGCAGACGTTTCCAAGCAATTAATACGTTAATAACCAGAGCAGCTCAGAGGCAAGTGTGCCTCTTGTGAGGAATAAAAGACGCGGGGCCTTTAGCGCGTGCCAGCCACAACGGCTCCCCGGGGCGACTTGTTTTTCTCCGTCCAGGGTAATCGGCAAATAAGAGGGTTCCACGTGGCGCACAGCTAGCGCGCTCTCTCTCTCTAATCCTCGGCAAGAGAACGCAGTTCGTGGTGTGAGCCCTCGCGGTACCGGCAATTACTTCCAGGGTGGCAGGAAAGGCGCGCTAAGGCTGGTTAGAAGGGTTGCACCTCCGCCCCGCGCATTGGAATAAAAGAGTTCTTATGGGGAAATGGCACGGTACCTCTGGCCTAGAGCTGATTTCAGTTGTCCTGCCCGGACAAAGAAAATCCTGGCTTTGATTTCGCTTCCTCCCTGTTGCAAATGCTTTATTTTTGTTCTTCCTTTCTTCCCTCCGTTCCCTCCCCAATAAACTGTATGGGTTGTTCTGCGTGACAGACCATCATTGGGGAACCAATCTACCTTATGCATTTTGTGTGTGTGTGTGTGTGTGTGTGCGCGTGCGCGCGCGCGCAGGTGTGTAACGAGGCAAACTGTAGCCCTGGGCAAAACCTGTGTTGGATGCCCCCCATGGGTAGCCACTCCACCACGACCAAATTTTTTTTGCACCAGGACATTAGTACCTGCAGTGGGTGCATTTTTAGACATATCATCACCAGAATTTCAGCGTATCATCAGGAGACTGTCCTGATGCTACCCCCCAGGTTTGGTGAGGTTTGGCTCAAGGAGTCCAAAGTTATGGACTCCCAAAGTGGACGCCCCATTCCCCATTATTTCCAATGGGAGCTAATAGGAGATGGGGACTACAGTTTTGAGGGTCCATAACTTTGGCCCGCACTACCCTAAAAACTGCGCCCCCTGCAGGCCAAAAATGGAAAACCACTAAAAATCCCAAAAAAACAACCCCTGCATTTTGATGCCCCCCACAAGGTGGTGCCCTGGGCAGCTGCCCACCTTGCCCAATGGGCATTATGCCCCTGTGGATGTGTCCGGAGAACCATCTGGTCTAATTATTTTGGATCAGTTTCAATAAATGAGACCTGATCATGGGAATATGAGCTTGCTGAGGTCCGGCCACCACCATGCATTTTAGATCACTGCCCCACTTGGCTTACAGGAGTTAGCCACCTGGGTGTGGCTGATTGGATACAGGAGATAGTAGATACCTGCTTGCTTGAGAGACATGGTGGTTCCAGTGGCACTCAAGGAGAAAAAAGAGCACTCACACACACACCCCTCCTTCTTAAGGGATCTTCTTTAGACCGTGAAGAGAGCCAGTGTAGCATACTGGCTAAGAAGAAGAAGAAGAAGAAGAAGAAGCGTTTGGATTTATATCCCCCCCTTTCTCTCCTGCAGGAGACTCAAATTGACATCTCCTTGTTCTCACAACAAACACCTCTGTGAGGTGGCTGAGAGCTCAGAGCTGTGACTAGCCCAAGGTCACCCAGCTGGCGTGTGTGGGAGTGTACAGGCTAATCTGAATTCCCCAGATAAGCCTCCACAGCTCAGGCGGCAGAGTGGGGAATCAAACCCGGTTCCTCCAGATTAGATACACGAGCTCTTAACCTCCTACGCCACTGCTACGTAGATTAGAGTAGGTACACTCTAATCTGGAGAACCGGGTTTGATTCCCCGCTCTGCCACTTGAGCTGTGGAGGCTTATCTGGGGAACCAGATTAGCTTGTGCACTCCAACACATGCCAGCTGGGTGACCTGGGGCTAGTCACAGTTCTTCTGAGCTCTCTCAGTCCCACCCACATAGTGTTTTTGTTGTGGGGGGGTGAAGGGAAAGGAGATTGTAAGCTCCTTTGAGGGGGGGGGCTTTGGGGCCCGGATCAGGTGTTGTCCCGAGCGCCATTCCCCCACACCTCTGCTTGAGCGGTTTTCTCAGGTTAAGAAGATGGATGAAGTTTTTGTTTTGGGTGACTAGTTTTAGAATCTGGGTTTTAATGAGAAATCTGGAGAATGAATCCGGTGGGGAGGATTTGCCCGTTTTGGCTTTAGTTTTCATGTCCCTCTTCATAGCAACAACTGGTTTGGCACATCTGGAAAGGAAGATACATCATCAACGACTCATTCATCTTCCCTGTGTGCTGTTCCTCATTGAGAACACTGACCTTCTTCCAAGGTTAAAATGTATTCTGTTTTTCAAGTGGTTGTTTATTAAAAGCTTTCCCTTCCCATTCACAGACCGCACCGAAAGGACAATTTTCTGTACCGTTTACAATTCTCAAGGAAGGCATAAGAAAATGTGCCCTTTAAAGAAGCGTGGGATATTAATAAAATGGAAGCGGAGATTTAACATGTAACTGACCAGCCCTATACATATGACATGCACGTAGCATAACTTCCATCCTGCAATAATTGTATTTCCAATTTGTAATGTTCCCTTCCTTATTAGCTCCTTGAAGCATCCGTCAAACTGTGGCCCCTCCCTTCCCCAAACCCTTTCTTCCCAGGCTCCGCCCCTCAGAATCTCCAGGTTCTGGCCTCTTCCGCATATGCAGAATAATGTACTTTCAATCCACTTTCAATGAACTTTGAAAATGGATTTTACTGTGCGGGATAGCAAAATTGTGAATTGTGAAAATGGATTGAAAGTGCATTATTCTGCATGTGCGGAAGGGGCCTCCGTTACTGAAATTAGTGGGGTCTTTCCTGTTTTAGGTTGAGGAATTAGCAGGGACCGGCCTTGCAATATGAGCGGATTATCTACCAGTTCTTACAGGGTTTTTTCCTCCTAGAAATCCACAGGAAACCAGAATTTGAGTTAAGTACAACAATTTTATAAAAGAGCAAAACATAATAAAAGGTACACACGCAGTTTGGCAACAGTACAAACACAGAGAGTTTCCAGAAACCTAGGATCATTCTAGATAGAGGTTAAAGATAGGTTTGGAATAGCCATGGTCATTGCAAGGAGGGTGGTATTTACCTGACCCAGAAGAAAGCAGTCCGAGGAACCAGGATCCAATGCCTGTGTTCAGAGGTGGGATCCAGCAGGTTCTCACCAGTTCCCGAGAGTGGGTCACTAATTATTTGTGTGTGCCGAGAGGGGGTTACTAATTGGGTCTGCTTTTCCGTTAGAAATTCCACTAGGTCCAAAAATCATAAAGTCCGGTTGTTTCCTATGTGGCTGGTTAGCAAAGGTAGAAAACGGGATAATTCTCCTTGTTGTTGGGCTGTTTTAAAAACATGTTTTAGAAATATGGTCAAGTTCCTTGTTTCAATTTCTAGAAACAGAATTAAGTATTTGAAAGTATTAAGTATTTGACAGGCAGTCAAATAGAGGAGAAGTAGTTGTTTCTGTTGGCAGTAGACGATAGGACTTGCTATAATGAGTTTAAATTATGGACAAAAAGATACCAGCTGGAAATTAGGAACTTTTTTTTACAGTAAGAGTTTTTTACAGTAACAGAGAAATTATTAATGCCCCCCCCCCGGAATGCCCGGCCACGCCCCCGTCGTGCCCCGCCCAGCCCCATTGGCGCTACGCCACTGTTTGAATCTCACCACCATGGGAACCTGTTACTAAAATTTTTGGATCCCACCACTGCCTGTGTTGGATAAAGACCAAGAGCCGACGTCGGGCACAGTGTAACCGAACTAAAGTCAGTTCAGAGACCACTGGGCAAGGACCAGACTAGATATAGGAAAATGTGACCCTCTGGCACTGCTAAGAAAGTGGCTCAGATGAGTCAGAGCCGGGGAGAGTCCAGTTTTTGATTAGATTTTAGGTAGAGCTGATGAATTTAGGGCATTCCAATTCAGAGTAAGGGTTGATGGTCCTCTGGTAATCGGACAGGAAGGGCGTGATTGGCTTGGTCTTTGTGACTGGAGGGCAGGGGCATCTTTCCCAAGGCCGTGGCATTTGTCATCCAGATGGCAACGGCTGAGGCTAGAGCAAAAGTCTTGCTTGCTGCTTTGCATAGTTGATTAGAGGAATGGGGTAGAGAGGAACGCGGCAAGCAGAGGCTCCTCTATTAGTATCTAATTTAAGATTTGGTATCCATTTTACTCTGAACTATGACATCACTAGAGAGACTAGTAGAGGGCACAGCTTAGAAACAGGCACAAGTGTCATGGGCACGCTTGCCAACCAGAGGTGGGATCCAGCAGGTTCTCACAGGTTCCCGAGAGTAGGTTACTAATTATTTGTGTGTGCCGAGAGGGGGTTCCTAATTGGTGATTTTGCCACCTGATTTTGGCCTTAGTTATGCCCCTCCTCTCAGCAGTAGCGCGCAGAACTTGGAGCAGTCTAGCAGGAGGTGCACCGGCGTGCGTGGCAGCCTGCGCCTGCGTGCATTCGTTTCCCGCCCAAGGACCGGCGCAGCGACTGTGTCCTTGCCACAGCCCCGCCCAGGAATGCCCCACCCCCGGAATGCCCGGCCACGCCCCCATTGTGCCCCGCCCAGCCCCATTGGTGCTACACCACAGTTTGAATCCCACCACCATGAGAACCTGTTACTAAAATTTTTGGATCCCACCACTGATGCTAACAGTATTTCCCAGCTTGGAGCTAGCCACTCTACATGAGGCGCCCGAAATCTGCCGCTGCCAGAGCTCAGTCTCCCAATTTCGCAAACCACAAAATTTAAGGCCAAAAATGGGTAAGTCTCAAATTTACCCAGAAAGTACCCAGAAAATGCTCTGGATTCTGTCTTTTCCTTTTTACCGATGCAGCGTGATGTTTCGAGTCTATTGCTCTAAAACAGGAACGTTCTCGCAGAATTAGAAGTGGGCCCGTGGCTCATGAGTACATTTTGCTCCACTAGAAAAGCAGTACAAAATGAGTTAATTTCATTATTTGTTGGGCTCGTGAATCGTGTTTGCTGCCTGAACGAGGCATTCCGTGCCACCGGGCAGTGCTCTGAGAGCCAGATTAAAATGCACAATGTAAAACACAGTACGGATCGAAACGTTACAAGTCGTAAGAATGGGACCCCACTGTTCACCGTCTTTTGCTGGCAATATTTCCACCCTCATTAGGGACATCTTTATGGCTGTCTTTCGCTAAAGCTGTTCCTTCGATGACTGTTTCGCTTTTTCAAAGTGTTACCTTTTATGTGGCTGAGAATGCAGCAGTAATTGTAAGGGTGAGAAAAATCGCTATGGAAACTACCACCGAGCCTCAGGCACTTGAGAAAGAATGCTTCCCTGTTTTTCTTCGGTAATGGGTAATGCGGGGCAGAAGGCTGCTAGTGAGGTTAGAAAAAGGATCAATCCAGGGCCATTAAAAAAAACACAGGTCAAGGGACATAGAATCATAGAGTTGGAAGAGACCCCAAGGGCCATCCAGTCCAACCCCCTGCCATGCAGGAACACACAATCAAAGCACTCCTGTCAGATGGCCACCCAGCCTTTCTTTAAAAACCTCCAAAGAAGGAGACTCCACCACACTCCAAGGGGCTTGGACAGATTTATGGAGGAGAAGTCGATTTATGGCTACCAATCTTGATCCTCTTTGATCTGAGATTGCAAATGCCTTAACAGACCAGGTGATCGGGAGCAACAGCCGCAGAAGGCCATTGCGTTCACATCCTACATGTGAGCTCCCAAAGGCACCTGGTGGGCCACTGCGAGTAGCAGAGAGCTGGACTAGATGGACTCTGGTCTGATCCAGCAGGCTCTTTCTGATGTTCTTAAGGCCATTGCTTTCACATCCTGCATGTGAGCTCCCAAAGGCACCTGGTGGGCCACTGCGAGTAGCAGAGAGCTGGACTAGATGGACTCTGGTCTGATCCAGCAGGCTCTTTCTGATGTTCTTAAGGCCATTGCTTTCACATCCTGCATGTGAGCTTCCAAAGGCACCTGGTGGGCCACTGCGAGTAGCAGAGAGCTGGACTAGATGGACTTTGGGCTGATCCAGCTGGCTTGTTCTTATGTTCTTATGTTCTTAAGGTAGTGCATTCCACTGCCAAACAGCCCTTACTGTCAGGAAGTTCTTCCTGATGTTTAAGTGGAATCTCTTTTCCTTCACCTTCACCTTCCTTCATCATTACTCCTTGTTCTAGTCTGGAGGTCGGGAACCCGCGGCTCGTGAGCCGCAAAGTGCTCTTTTGAGCTGGTGGTGCGGCTCCCGGCCCCCTCCTGGCCAGCGTGGGGAATTCCCCCACCACTGGGAGAGAAAACAGTGGTGTCGGCCGCCGGGCCGCTGTTGGCTTACGCACCCTGCTCAGCAGGGAGCGTGGGGAATCCGCCCTCTCCCCACAGAGGCGGGGGGTGGGGAGAGAAGAAAGCAGTGTCGGCTTAGGGTGTGGCTCCATGAATTTTCGTTTCCGGGGAAAATGGGTCCAAATGGCTCTTTGAGTGTAAAAGGTTGCCGACCCCTGTTCTAGTCTCTGGAGCTGCAGAAAACAAGCTTGCTCCCTCACCAACATGACGTCCCTTCAAATATCTAAACATGTCTCCCCTTAACCTTCTCTTCACCAAACTAAGCATCCCCAGCTCCCTAAATCTCTTTTCGTAGGACATGGATTCCAGACCTTTGACCATTTTGGTTGCCCTCCTCTGGACCCGTTCCAGCTTGTCAGTATCCTTTTTGAATTGTGGTGTCCAGAACTGTACACAATATTCCAGGTGAGGTCTGACCAATGCAGAATAGGGCGGTACAATTACATCCCTTGATCATTTGTGTTCCAGGCTGGTCTATTCAGAGTGGCCATTTTTACCAAATAAACCGTTTCCACGGGCTTTCCAGAAAGATGTAACATCACTTAACTGTGTTACGGTCCCACTAGCATTGGGTCATTTTTTGTTTCTTAGGCATGTAAAGGATATGTTCAGTCGTGTCAATTTGACTGTGATTTGTTCTAGCTTGGCAGGTCAAACTGGCCTCATGCAAGAAAGAAATCACCGGCAATCTTAAGGAAGACTTATATAAAGCCGTGGTGCGACCTCACTTGGAGTACTGTGTCCAGTTCTGGTCGCCGCATCTCAAAAAGGATATTGAGCAGATAGAAAAAGTGCAGAGAAGGGCAACAAGGATGATTGAGGGACTGGAGCACCTTCCCTATGAGGAGAGGCTGCAGCGTTTGGGACTCTTTAGTTTGGAGAGGAGACGTCTGAGGGGGGATATGATTGAAGTCTATAAAATTATGCATGGGGTAGAAAATGTTGACAGAGAGACATTTTTCTCTCTTTCTCACAATAGTAGAACCAGGGGGCATTCATTGAAAATGCTGGGGGGAAGAATTAGGACTAATAAAAGGAAACACTTCTTCACGCAACGTGTGATTGGTGTTTGGAATATGCTGCCACAGGAGGTGGTGATGGCCACTAACCTGGATAGCTTTAAAAGGGGCTTGGATAGATTTATAGAGGAGAAGTCGATCTATGGCTACCAATCTTGATCCTCTTAGATCTGAGATTGCAAATGCCTTAACAGACCAGGTGCTCGGGAGCAACAGCCGCAGAAGGCCATTGCTTTCACATCCTGCACGTGAGCTCCCAAAGACACCTGGTGGGCCACTGCGAGTAGCAGAGAGCTGGACTCCGGTCTGATCCAGCTGGTTTGTTCTTATGTTCTTATGTTCTTAAGACACAAATTAAAAGGGATGGCAGGCAGATAGAGGAGCGTACTCTGATATTACAAACCCATCTTCTGTTTTGAAAACACTTGGAGGGAAATAGCCAGAAAATGGCTGCCGAGTTGCATCGTGGAAACTTAATGCCCCCTTTATTTCAGTTCGAAGAAATAATTACACATTCTGGTAGTCATCTCTCTCCGTCTTTCTCTCTGTCACTAAATTAAGTGGTCCAGCTCTTCAACAAGATTGACAGGATTCTGTTTGACAAATGCCAGATTAGTATAGCTTTTAATTACAGATTCAGTATGCAGTGGCACCCGGTAGGTTCCAAAGTAAGAGCAATAATTGTGGCGCTGTGTCATCTCTGCCCTTTGCCTTCCCTGTCAGAAATCTGCAGCGCCCCCGCAGAAAACTCAATTCTGTGACTTGCATGTGTTATGCAAATGAATCACATTTGCATATGCCGGTTTGCACCATGTAACTTACTCTGAAGTCCTAGGTGGGTGTGCCGGCTAGCCCCACATAACTTGGTTTTGATGTCCAAGGTGTTATGTGGGGGTACCAAAATGCAAGGAGTGAGCAACACAGCACACCTGAACCCTAGGGGGCGCTACATCCATCTAGGAGTGTATAAGTGTTATCTCCTTGAATGGATGTCCCTCTCTTTGTCTTAACCTGGGAACCAGAGGTGGGATCCAGCAGGTTCTCACAGGTTCCCGAGAGTAGGTTACTAATTATTTGTGTGTGCCGAGAGGGGGTTACTCATTGGTGATTTTGCCACGTGATTTTGGCCTTAGTTACACCCCTCCTCTCAGCAGTAGCGCGCAGAACTGGAAGCAGTCTAGCAGGAGGTGCACCGGCGTGCGTGGCAGCCTGCGCCTGCCTGCATTCGTTTCCTGCCCAAGAACCGGCGCAGCGGCTGCATCCTTGCCACAGCCCCGCCCCCGGAATGCCCGGCCACGCTCCCATTGTGCCCCACCCAGCCCCATTGGCGCTACGCCACAGTTTGAGTCCCACTGTAAGGAATCAGCAAAGTCCAGGCCAACAGTAACTTTAAAAGTTCTTTATTGATCTGGCAGTCATGATCTTCTACAGACAATGCGGATTCTGACCAGACTCTCACAAGCAGCCCCTTTTTACGGGCTGAGTTTTCCCGCAAAAACCCCAACATAAACAAGCCTTCTTTCCCACCTTACTATTCCCAGGAGCAAGTTCACACAGGACAGTAGCAAGCAAGCAAGCAGCAAGGCTAAGCAAAAGATAACAAAAGCTCCGGGCAAGACGCCCAGAACCAGGAATGTGGTGCCATGGTTGAAGCAAGCGTCTAGCTAACCCAGGGGTAGGGAACCTGCGGCTCTCCAGATGTTCAGGAACTACAATTCCCATCAGCCCCTACCAGCATGGCCAATTGGCCATGCTGACAGAGGCTGATGGGAATTATGGATTCCTAATTACTACAAGCTAACCGAAACAACCTTACACCCACCACCATGGGAACCGGTTACTAAAATTTTTGGATCCCATCACTGCTCGGAACTATCCTCTGACCCCTGTTCTCGCTGTGTGTCCTTTGTTCCTGCTATTCCCAACATGACTTTCCATGGAGTCACATGTCTCTACAGGTCTCTCCTGTAGAAACAATGGCCTCTTCCGCACATGCAGAATAATGCATTTTCAATCCAGTTTCACAATTGTTTGCAAGTGGATTTTGCTCTTCTGCACAGTAAAATCCAGCTACAAAGTGCATTGAAAGTGGATTGAAAGTGCATTATTCTGCACGTGCGGAAGGGGCCAATATCTTCACACTTTCACACACAGGGCGCCCACTCAGCCAGCCATTTGCTGTAGGGAAATTGCTCTTTAGAATAGGCATCTTTCTCTTCCTTTTGACTGTAACCTGAATGTGAACAGAATATACTTGAATAAATGTAATCTGCAATATACTTACTGGGAGCTTTATTCACTGCGCTCAATAGAACACTTCTATGGCTGGGCAAACTCTACTATATTAACCAAGTCTCCCAATATAAATAATTACACTCCCAGGTCCTACAAATCCTCATTCAAAAGCCCTCTGGCCCAGGTTTGGAGAGTTCCCTATAGAAGCATGTAGTATGTGTGTGTAAAATAAGGGGCTGTCAAGGGAAGTGGGAAGCAGAGGTGGTTGGCGACCCCAGCAAGGAGGCATCAAGGCAAATGAGCAGGTTTGCCATTACCTTCCCCTGCAGAGTCTTCCTTAGAGGTGTCCCATCCAGCGGTGGTTTGCCATCGCCTTCCTCCCTTGGTGGTCTCCCATCCAAGATCCTCCCTTGGTGGGAAGATCCTCCCTTGGTGGGAAGATCCTCCCTTGGTGGTCTCCCATCCAAGATCTCTGGTACCCCCAGTAAGGGTCTTTCAAAGCAAGTGAATAGCAGACATGGTTGGCCATTGCCTTCTTCTTCAGAGTCTTCCTTGGAGGTCTCCCATCCAGAGGTGGTTTGCCATCGCCTTCCTCTGAAGATCCTCCCTTGGTGGTCTCCCATCCAAGATCTCTGGTACCCCCAGCAAGAGTCTTTCAAAGCAAGTGAATAGCAGACATGGTTGGCCATTGCCTTCTTCTTCAGAGTCTTCCTTGGAGGTCTCCCATCCAGAGGTGGTTTGCCATCGCCTTCCTCTGCAGATCCTCCCTTGGTGGTCTCCCTTCCAAGATCTCTGGTACCCCCAGCAAGGGTCTTTCAAAGCAAGTGAATAGCAGACATTGTTGGCCATTGCCTTCTTCTTCAGAGTCTTCCTTGGAGGTCTCCCATCCAGAGGTGGTTTGCCATTGCCTTCCTCTGAAGATCCTCCCTTGGTGGTCTCCCATCCAAGATCTCTGGTACCCCCAGTAAGGGTCTTTCAAAGCAAGTGAATAGCAGACATCGTTGACCATTGTCTTCTTCTGCAATGCCTTCCTTGGTTGTCTCCCATCCAAGACTTATGGTGACCCCAGCAAGGAGGCATCAAGGCAAATGAGCAGGCGAGATGGTTTGCCATTACCTTCCTGGGCAGAGTCGTCCTTGGAGGTCTACCTTCTCTGAGCTGGCTTTGCTTCCGAGATCTTATGAGATCAGACTATATGTATCTTGCCACCTTCTGTTCCTCGTGTTGTACAGACTAGTTTTATTACCAGTGTAGTCGTAGGGTTGATTTATAGTCCCTTGGGGGGTGTCAAAGTGACAGTGAGTGCCAGAATTTGAAACTGCTGTTGAATAAAATGTCTATCATGAGCTGTATCTCACAAAGAAAGCCAACTAAGTTTTTTTCACCCTCCTTTATACAGTCGCAGAATGTGCTGACAGCATATTCTCGGCTGCATATGGAATAATTAGAAGTTTGGAAAAGATCAGACTCTTCTTCCTCCCTCCAAAATGCCTTTCAGATCACCCCCAGAGAGAACAGTTATTGTTGGGGGGCACAGCGCCCGGGAGGCTCTCGAGTATGGCAGCACATTGCTTGGAAAAGGGCCCCCCAACATCCGGGGGGGGGGCACCTGAGTACGGCAATAGACTGCTTGGAAAAAGGTCTCTCACGTGCAACTGACCTTTCCTTCCCAAAGGTGGTTTCGAAGAAAACTGCTGACATTGCAGACTCTCTGGCCCCAATATGTGTACGTGCAAATACTTAATTCTACTCTATTTGTGCTCTTTGCTCTCTCCATTGTATTGGCGCTTCCCCACCTGCATGCCCTGTTTGATTTTCCACCTGTAACTGTCAATAAAAGGGCTTGAAGGGAAACAGTACGGCAGAGTTGCCCCCTGCTTCTCTCACTCGCCGAAAAGACATGCTGTCTCCTCCGTTGCTGTAAGACTATAAGTTATGATGGAACACTGCCTGTCTTCTGTCTGGCCGTTCTCTCACCTTCTGTCGAGATCTACCAGACCACGGCCACACGGCCCGGAAAACCCACAACAACCAGTTGAATCCAGCCGTGAAAGCCTTCAATAAAGCGTAGAAATGTTTTATTATGGACAGCGCACCCCCGAATTTGAGCAACTCAGGACAAAATAATGGGCGGGTAGAATCCAGAGGTGGGATCCATCAGGTTCTCACAGGTTCCCGAGAGTAGGTTACTAATTCTTTGTGTGTGCCGAGAGGGGGTTACTAGTTGGTGATTTTGCCACGTGATTTTTGCCTCAGTTATGCCCCTCCTCTCAGCGGTAGCGCGCAGAACTTGAAGCAGTCTAGCAGGAGGTGCACAGTGCAGCCCTCGCCCTGCGATACATTCGTTTCCATGGGACCAGCCTTGTGACTGCATCTGCCTGGCCCATCAGAATGCCGCCCAGAATCCCAGCACCATTGGCGCTACACCACAGTTTGAATCCCACCACCATGGGAACCTGTTACTAAAATTTTTGGATCCCACCAGCTTTTGCAACAGAAAGGATGCTGTATGTAGCTCAGTATCTTCAGTTTTATAATGGTTTGGAAGAGCAAGTGAATTCTGTTCGGAACATGACAAGAGCGGAAATCGAAACCAACTGATTTTTTTTTTTGCGGGGGAGCTGTCTTAAAGTTTCATCTAACTTCCAGATCTTTTTAAAAAAAACCTGTAGAAGTTGTGTCCCTTCATCTATATCTTTCTGAAGCGCTGGGAAAAACCATTTCCCTAATTATTGTCTGTGCAGCTTTTCCGACTTGCCTCCCTTTGCAAACCTGCTTGGATTTCTGTTCTTTAATTTCCGACCATGCTGTTGTTATTTTAATGAGCTGATACTGGGAGTCACACACGTCCAGACATACACACACAAGCACTGTCGGTAAGATGTTTCTGATCATTAGCAAATGGGAGATTCGGTTCTCTTTATGTTTTCGTTCCTGGTGTCTTCCCAGCGGACGAGATGGCCGGCTTTCCTTTGGGGATAAAAAAAATGAAAAGTCAGACAAAGCGGGAATATTTGATTCTCCCCTACTTAGTTCATTATTTTTGTTGTGGGTTTTTTTGTTGGTTTGGTTTTTGCTTTTTTGCAGTCTCCATTTCCTCTGGATTTAGGAGCAATGTCAGACCCGCAGTCTTCTTGCCGTAATGATATCAGTACTTAGTAATCAGCATGCAACTTGGTCTGAGGGATAAACGGAATGCTGTGCTCAGCGGAGCATTAGCTATGTGACATCCACGCCAATATGCCCTATAAAGCTATAAATGTTTGTGTCGTCTCTCCCATTTGATGCTTTTTCTCTTCTGGGAGCAAAACTTCCCAATTAGATGATCCCTCCATTTTTTCCTTGTTTAGCAACTCTGGAATGGGAAGGGAAGGATGTTTAATGATCATTTAGTCTCCACCATTTCATAGCTGGAAACAGAGACTTTGGAATTTCTAATTGACGTATTCCCATACCAGATCATGGCCTGGGGACTCCTCTGTGTGCAGCGTTCAATGTCGAAAAGATGTCTTCTCAGCTGACCGAGTTGTAAATTCATTACAACTTCGGAACTCTCTCAGCCCCACCTGCCTCACCAGGTATTTGTTTTGGGGAGAGGAAGGGAAAGGAGCTTGGAAGAAGAAGAAGAAGAAGAAGAAGAAGAAGAAGAAGAAGAAGAAGAAGAAGAAGAAGAAGAAGAAGAAGAAGAAGAAGAAGAAGAAGAAGAAGAAGAGGAGGAGGAGGAGGAGGAGAGGAAGAGGAAGAGGAAGAGGAAGAGGAAGAGGAAGAGGAAGAGGAAGAGGAAGAGGAAGAGGAAGAGGAAGAAGAAGAAGAAGAAGAGGAGGAGGAGGAGGAGGAGGAGGAGGAGGAGGAGGAGTTTGGATTTATATCCCCCCTTTCTCTTCTGCAGGAGACTCAAAGGGGCTTACAATCTCCTTGCCCTTCCCCCCTCACAACAAACCCCTTGTGAGGTAGGTGGGGCTGAGAAAGCTCAGAAGAGCTGTGACTAGCCCAAGGTCACCCAGCTGGCGTGTGTGGGAGTGCCCAGGCTAATCTGAATTCCCCAGATAAGCCTCCACAGCTCAGGCGGCAGAGCTGGGAATCAAACCCGGTTCCTCCAGATTAGATACATGAGCTCTTAACCTCCTACGCCGTTGCTGCTCCTAAGCCACCTTGAGTCTCTTTACAGGAGGTAAGGGATGGGGGTATAAATCCAAACTCTTCTTCTTCTTACTCAGTTGTCCTCACCAAGGTTGGACAGTTCTGGGATGAAATGGAAACTCTGTGGCTGCGGCATCAGGAGGCTTTAGCAGTATGATAACAGTAAAAACAACCCATCAATGAGACAAATTTGATGCCAGAAATGTAATGTATTGTCAAAATCCACCTCTTTGGGGAGGAACCCCGACACTCTTGAGAGTCAGCATGGTGTAGACGAGGTTAGAAACAGGTGGACTCTAATCTGGAGAACTGGGTTTGATTCCCCACTCCTCCACGTGTTTCTGCATTCCTACATTCCTGCTGGGTAACCTTGGGCTAGCCACAGTTCTCTCAGAACTTTCTCAGCCCCACCTGCCCCACCAGGTGTCTGCTGTGGGAGGAAGAAGGGAAAGGAATTTGTAACCCACTTTGAGTCTCCTTACAGGAGAGAAGGGCAGTGTATAGATCCAAACCCTTCTCCTTTTCTTTTGCTCTCTCGCCGATCGAGCCATGCCTCAAATGAAGTGTGCCGCTCTAGTTCTCGCACGTTGTCGAAATGATTGGCTTGAGGAAGCGAATGAACGTTGCGCTCAGACTGGGAAGGCCCCAGAAGGCCTATTATGGAAGCTTAGCAGTCACCCGAATTACATATCTGCAGCATTTGGCTCCCTGCTGTTGTTACCGCGGGGCAACTCGTTAAGAAATTTAAGGCCAAAAAGCTCAAGCCGACAAGAAAATAAAATTAAAGAAATAATTTTATTCAGGTCAACAACGGGCAAGTTAGCACCAGAGGAGCCACACCTAAAATGGCTGAAGTCTCTTGTTTTTATAGGTTACATCAAATGGTACCATTAGAAAGAATATACCCCAAAGTTGGCATCAGCAATCAATCATTGGAGAGGGAGGAGATCATAAGAACATAAGAACAAGCCAGCTGGATCAGACCAGAGTCCATCTAGTCCAGCTCTCTGCTACTCGCAGTGGCCCACCAGGTGCCTTTGGGAGCTCACGTGCAGGAGGTGAAAGCAATGGCCTTCTGCAGCTGTTGCTCCTGAGCACCTGGACTGTTAAGGCATTTGCAATCTCAGATCAAAGAGGATCAAGATTGGGAGCCATAGATCGACTTCTCCTCCATACATCTGTCCAAGCCCCTTTTAAAGCTATCCAGGTTAGTGGCCATCACCACCTCCTGTGGCAGCATATTCCAAACACCAATCCCACGTTGCGTGAAGAAGTGTTTCCTTTTATTAGTCCTAATTCTTCCCCCCAGCATTTTCAATGAATGCCCCCTGGTTCTAGTATTGTGAGAAAGAGAGAGAAATTTCTCTCTGTCGACATTTTCTACCCCATGCATAATTTTATAGACTTCAATCCTATCCCCCCTCAGACGTCTCCTCTCCAAACTAAAGAGTCCCAAACGCTGCAGCCTCTCCTCATAAGGAAGGTGCTCCAGTCCCTCAATCCTCCTCGTTGCCCTTCTCTGCACTTTTTCTCTCTCTTCAATATCCTTTTTGAGATGTGGCGACCAGAACTGGACACAGTACTCCAAGTGCGGTCGCACCACTGCTTTATATATATCACACCCAAAACATTTTAGACAGACAGATGCCCTCATTGGAGGGTGTCAGTAACTCACGCTGTTGATGTCCTGTAAACTAAGACCCAGCCTCACCTTATCAGTATTGTTCTTAGTTGCCCAACTTATCTAAACAAAGAGCCTAAACATTTGGCCATGTTCTGGTTTGTATCAGAAAAAGGGCAGACTTATGGTGCCAGTGCGGACAAGAAGACCTCAAAGACAACATAGTTGAAAATCTTTTAAATTCCACGAGTATTCCATTGATCCTCTTTGATCTGAGATTGCAAATGCCTTAACAGTCCAGGTGCTCGGGAGCAACAGCCGCAGAAGGCCATTGCTTTCACATCCTGCATGTGAGCTCCCAAAGGCACCTGGTGGGCCACTGCGAGTAGCAGAGTGCTGGACTAGATGGACTCTGGTCTGATCCAGCTGGCTTGTTCTTATTTTATTTATTTATTTTTATTTATTTATGTAATTTATATACCGCCCGATCCCCGAAGGGCTCCGGGCGGTGGACAACATTATCTGAACATCAGCAGGAGCAGTCATACAAATATAAATACATAGGCTCCATCCCATAAAATAGCTTAAAACTCATAAAAACAGCGAAAACCATAATACATAATAACATAATAACAAGAGGCGTCCGACCCCAATTTAAAACCTACCCCCATGAGGGGGGGGGGCGGTGGGGCCCCTCAATATGAGGGGACCCTGATGTAACTTCCCCAGGCACAGAGCAGTGAGGGGGCACCGTATCAGCAGCTGGACACTCCAAAGGCCCGGTGGAACAACACAGTCTTACAGGCCCTGCGGAACTCACCCAGGTCCCGCAGGGCCCGGACAGCTGGAGGAAGGGTGTTCCACCAGGCCGGGGCCAGTGCCGTAAAGGTCCTGGCCCGCGGGGAGGCCAGCCACATCATAGAGGGGCCGGGGACCACCAGTAAGTTGGCCTCTGCAGAACGCAGGGGCCGAGTTGGGACATATGTTGTGATGCGGTCTTATGTTCTTATGAGTAAGCTAGAACAAAGGGTATTCATCAAGGCAGTTACTGTTCTGGTTAGTAGAAGAGGGGCAAAGAGCAAAAGGCCTAGGTGCATTTCATTTAATTGGTTACGATTGAGGCACAAATTATAAAGACCCTGAATTAAAGAGAGGGCAATGTTTTATAAGGATTTTAAAGAATGCTCAGAATATACCCCGCGCCTACAGTGTCTCTGGGACGTTTCGGGGCTACCCAAGGAGCGACTCGGCTAATCGTCTCCGGCAGCCAATTCCCTCTTTTGGTTGATCTCTGCACTGTGTTCCAGCCCTCGATGGCTCTTGGAGGGAGCGTCTTCCATCTCCGAGTTGGAATCGGTGCGGATGACCCGCGTGCATCGAGCAATTTTGCATCTGTGGCTAGAAAAGCCCTTGAAGTAATTTTTCCCGTCTTGTCTCTTTTAATTACTTTGAAAAATCAGGCGTGAGCAATGGAGGGTAATGCTGTGTCAAGGGTGCGTTGAATAAATGACTCATCAAAGTGCATTTCTGGGTTCTTTGTGGTGAGCAATTAATTTCCTTTTGGCTGTGAGAGAGACGAGGCTGGCCTTGAATGGCTGTGTTTTGTTTTGCGTCACTTAGGAGCTGCCACAGGTGGGAGAAAAGACTTAGGTGGAAAGCGACACTCTGGTGCCCGGTTCCCCTGTGAGCTACTCACCCTGATCTTGTGTGTATTCAGCCAAAACGGGCAGGAGAGACAGTATGGTGTAGCGGTTGGCATAAGAGAGACTGTCTCACAATGGCCCTTTCCAGAGGTGGGATCCAGCAGGTTCTCGCAGGTTCCCGAGAGTAGGTTACTAATTATTTGTGTGTGCCGAGAGGGGGTTACTCGTTGGTGATTTTGCCACGTGATTTTGGCCTTAGTTATGCCCCTCCTCTCAGCAGTAGCGCGCAGAACTTGAAGCAGTCTAGCAGGAGGTGCACCGGCGTGCGTGGCAGCCTGCGCCTGCGTGCATTCGTTTCCCGCCCAAGGACCGGCGCAGCGGCTGCGTCCTTGCCACAGCCCCGCCCAGGAATGCCCTGCCCCCGGAATGCCCGGCCACGCCCCCGTCGTTTCCCACCCAGCCCCATTGGCGCTACACTTGAATCCCACCACCATGGGAACCTGTTACTAAAATTTTTGGATCCCACCACTGGCCCTTTCCACACAAACCTTTTAAAACGGTTTGAGGTGAGGAATAAAATGTTCACCAGATTAGAGTCCACATGCTCTTAACCACTACAACACCCTGCTGTAGTGGATACCATACATTCAAGAGGAAGGTAATACACATCTTCCTTTGTTTTCTCAATTTTCTAATCTAAGCTATGACTTTCTTCTGCTTTTCACGTTGTTGCAAATTCTGCTCTGGCAGCTATTGTCAGATATCGAAGGAGTTCTTTGAAATGTCTTGAAATGGTCTTTGGTAATATGTCTAATGGAGCAGCAGTGGCGTATGGAGCAGCAGTGGCGTAGGAGGTTAAGAGCTCGTGTATCTAATCTGGAGGAACCGGGTTTGATTCCCAGCTCTGCCGCCTGAGCTGTGGAGGCTTCTCTGGGGAATTCAGATTAGCCTGTACACTCCCACACACGCCAGCTGGGTGACCTTGGGCTAGTCACAGCTTCTTGGAGCTCTCTCAGCCCCACCCACCTCACAGGGTGTTTGTTGTGAGGGGGGAAGGGCAGTGAGATTGTAAGCCCCTTTGAGTCTCCTGCAGGAGAGAAAGGGGGATATAAATCCAAACTCCTCCTCCTCCTCCTCCTCCTCTTCTTCTTCTTCTTCTCCTCCTCCTTCTTCTCCTCCTCCTTCTTCTTCTCCTTCTTCTCCTTCTCCTTCTCCTCCTCCTCCTCCTTCTTCTCCTTCTTCTTCTTCTCCTTCTCCTTCTCCTTGTCCTCCTCCTCCTCCTCCTCCTCCTCCTCCTCCTCCTCCTCCTCCTCCTTCTTCTAATAGTAAATTTTGGCCTCCATAGTAAATTTTGGGTTGTTTTTAAAAAAACACCGTGATTAATATACAATTTCCCATGTTTCTGGCCCTTGTTTGGAACACAAGTGTCAGTTTCCATATTCGCATGCATAGTACAGAAAGTAAGCGATATTCCCGGGGAACGATACTTTGCAAATAATAAATAGGCTCGAAACTTGCTCCATTTCTGCTGACCAGCATTTGTGCATGTTAATTGGGGCACGCAGTGGAAGATTCTTCAGCTCTTTAATTAGACCAGCGATTCTCCTGCTGTCGTCTCTCAACCGCATCTTTGAGCCGTTTGTAATTTCGAGAACAGCTTTAGATTCCTTCACAGCAGAAGTTTTGGTAAGAACTACTTTGGCAGAGTAGCATCAGCCAGCTCAAATAAACTTTGCTTATGCAGACTACATAATAAGTGCTTGATAAGAGATTCCTGTTTCAGCATCTTCTCTACCAAGCTGGGGCTGTAAGGAGATTGCAGGCCTTTAAGCAACCGAAGTGCAAATTGAAAGCACTGTCTGCTCTCTGATACCCATTCCAACCCCTGGTTTTCCATAATTGAAAGAAAAAATGGCCTCTATTGGACTGTCAGTGGATTCACTTTGCCCTTTGTCCTATTCAGAAGCTTATAGAAAATTAAAAGGTCAACTATTGGATAGAGAGTTCTCTACCCTAATCCACCGCCCAGCCACAGAAAAACGTGCTCCCCCTGTATTTTTTCTCTCCCCATTTGAACGGGGCCACGGGCACACTACCTGTATTGCTTTCTTAATAAACCCTGCTCAAAGGTTGAGAGCCATAATGTTCTTCGCCATGAGTTTAATGTTATGCCTTCTGCCTTGTTACATGGCAGATTTAATAAGCAAGAAAAGGCTAAAAGATTGTGCCCGTGTAATGATGGCTCAGTCGAATCTCTGGCCCACCAATTACTACACTGTCTTAGATTCAAGGAAATCAGATCCAAGTATGTGAATCTTACTCCTTTACATTTACCCCATCTCCCCGATTTAATTAGATTACACTACTTGTTAGACAATCCTGATCCTTCTCTCTGCATGATAGTGGCAGACTTTCTCCTGGAAATTACTAAACGCCAGCAGATTTCCTTCGACCTAACATTTATTTCCTGTACTGTATATGCTTTTTAATCCGTTTTTTTATTATTGTTGTACTGTTGAGAAAAAATTGAAAGCAAAGGGAGAAACGTGGAGAATCCACGAAGCAAATCCCTGAAGACCGAGGCTCTTTCCGCACATACAGAATAATGCACTTTCAGTCCACTTTCACAATTGTTTGCAAGTGGATTCTGCACAGCTGCAAAGTGCATGAAAGGTGGGTTGAAAGTGCATTTTTCTGCATGTGCGGAAGGGGCTTGACTGTTGTAGGTTTTCCAGGCGGTGTGGCTGCACTCTGTTGGCTTTAATTCCTATCCTTTCTCCCGCATTCGTGAAACTAAAACCACAAACCTGCAAGAGCGGAACTGTCCTCATTGTATCACAGCGATTCAAACCATGGAACATATATTGCTCGACTGCCCCAAATACGAGGGATCTAGGGCCAGACTTTTTGCTCTTTGTCCTGTTATCTTTAATGAATACTCTGCTGTGTGGAAGATTACGTTTCTACTCAACAGTTCCGCCTCCGAGATTTTAACTTTTGTAGCTACGTTCCTTATAGAAACTTTGAAATGATTACCTGTGATGGTTCTCATGTATGGGATACTTGTTTGGACAATGTTGGCTGTTATATGGATTCTATGCCTAATAAAGGTTTATATATATATCACTAAAACCACAAGACCGTGGCCCACACAGCCTTAAAAACAGCAACCAGCTGATTCTGGCCATGAAACCCTTTAACTGTAAATCGCTGAAGAATTTACCTGATGGGAACTGATTCCTTATTACATTTTTATTCTCGTTTCTTCTCCCATGAAGCTCTGCTTTTTTCATCTAGAGATCGAATCGTAGCTAAGAACGTAGAGTTGGAGTTTGCTGGATTAGACCTGTCTATCTAGAAGGAGGAGTAGTAGTTTGGATTTATATCCCCCCTTTCTTTCCTGTATGGAGATTCAAAGGGGTTTACAATCTCCTTTTCCTCTCCCGTTCCCACAACAAACACCCTGTGAGGTGGGTGGGACTGAAAAAGCTCCGAAAAACTGTGACTAGCCCAAGGTCACCCAGCTGGCGTGTGTTGGAGTGCACAAGCTAATCTGGTTCACCAGATGAACCTCCACAGCTCAAGTGACAGAGCGGGGAATCAAACCCAGTTCTCCAGATTAGAGTGCACCTGCTCTTAACCACTACACCACGCTGGCTCTCCAGAATACTCTTTACGGGGGTGGGGGGAACACTATTTACTTATTTCAAGTATTTTGTTCTGCTTTCCTAAAAGCTCAAACTGGTATTAATTGAAAGCTGTTCTGGCTCACCTTTCCTCAGGAAGCCATGGCTGGTAACGGCAACCCCTCAGATTCAAAACAGCAAGCTGAAAACTATCAGTGCATGGTTATAGCACAGACACAAATAAATACATAAAATTCAGACATCCTCCAAAGTCAAATGGGTTTTGAAGTCCAACAAGGAGGAGATTTTTTTCCCAAACTCCAAGAGAAGCTTGCTTTGTAATTGCGGGAGCGCTGCAGAAAAGGCGTAGGAACAGAAGGTGGCCAGTTGTGTGAAACTCAGCTTTCTTGAGATGCTCAGGGTCGCCTCCGTCTCTGCCTCCAGACACTGATCTTTTCTCCTTAGGTTTTGTCGCTGACGCCATTTCATCAGCAGCTGGAGAATCATAGAATCATAGAGTTCGGAAGAGACCCCAAGGGCCATTGAGTCCAACCCCCTGCCATGCAGGAACAGATAATTAAAGCATTCCTGAGACATCCAGCCTCTCTTTCAAAACCTCAAAGAAGGAGACTCCACCGCTCTCCGAGGCAGTGAATTCCACAGTCGAACAGCCCTGACGATCAGGAAATTTGCCCTGATGTTTAGGTGGAATCTCTTTTCCTGCACCTTGAACCCATGACTCCTGGTCCTAGTCTCTGGAGCAGCAGAAAACAAGCTTGCTCCCTCTTCAACACAACATCCCTTCAAATATCTAAACGTGGCGATCATGTCACCTCTTAACCTTCTCTTCGCCAAACTAAGCATCCCCAGCTCCCTAAGTCTCTCCTCGTAGGGCATGGATTCCAGACCTTTGACCATTTTGGTGGCCCTCCTCTGGACCCATTCTAGCTTGTCAGTATATGTGGCCTCCTGGCCTCTAGGGTTGCCATATGGCGGTGGCAGCTTGCCTCCATGAGACCTTGCCCTCCAACACTCCAGTGGTTATTGGGAGAAAAGAACAAATAATACGCATCCGTAGCAATGGCATCACATCAAACCTCTCTACGAATCCCTTACCTTTATATGTTTGGTTCCTCCTTATTTCACTGATGATTTACCTTTTTTTCTCTCTTCTTTCTTTTTCTTTTTGCTTGTTGTTTTCCTTAAATCGGTAATAATGTACCAATTAACAAAGTGATTTAAAGGAACAGTAAATATTATGTAAGGATGACATAATTACTAATATTTAAGGAAATATTACAAACCAGAAATAGGAGAAACTAATAGGAACCAAATGGTTTAACTCCGATGGAATAAAGAATCTAAGAAACAGTTAGAAATACTGATGTATAGAAAGTAAAAGATTAATCAAGATTGAAGGAGAAGTCTTCTTAAATGTTAAGTAAATGTAGGTTTTCTTATCTTTCCTTTTCTTCTTTCTCTTTAGCAACAAGAAAGCATATAGATTGGTGATAAGGATACTCTTGTTTGGGAATTACTCCCTCTTCCTCTCTCTTCAGTTTCTTTTTCCTTCTTTTCTCTCTCTCTTTCCCTTGCTTAAATTTTGTAATTGTATGTAACTTTGGTTTTATTATTTTCCTCTCTTTTATGTCATTATTTGAAATTTTAATCAATAAAGATATATTTTTTAAAAAACTCTCTACGAATCCCTAGGAACTCAGTAGTAAAACCAAAGAGTGTTTACCAATTCCTAGAGGCGAGTGACATCACTTCCGGAAAAACCTTGGTTTTATCATAGTGTTTCTGGAAGTGTCTAGAGATGGATGGTGTCACTACTATCTTCTCCCAGAAGTGATGTCATGCCCTTGGTGGTCTCCACCTGGTTTCCAGAGTGGTGTAGCGGTTAACAGCAGGTGGATTCTAATCTGGAGAACCGGGTTTGATTCCCCACTCCTCCATCTGAGTGGCAGAGGCTTATCTGGTGAACCAGATGTGTGTTTCCGCACTCCTACATTCCTGCTGGGTGATCTTAGGCTAGTCACAGTTCTCTCAGAACTCTATCAGCTCCACCTACCTCACAAGGTGTCTGTTGTGGGGGGGAAGGGCGAGGAGCTTGTCAGCCACCCTGAGTCTCCTTACAGGAGAGAATGGTGGGGTATAAATCCAAACCTCGTTGTCGTTGTCGTCGTCGTCGTCGTCGTCGTCGTCGTCTTCTTCTTCTTCTTCTTCTTCTTCTTCTTCTTCTTCTTCTTCTTCTTCTTCTTCTTCTTCTTCTTCTTCTTCTTCTTCTTCTTCTTCTTCTTTTTCTTCTTCTTCTTCTTCTTCTTCCCCTTCCCCTTCCCCTTCCCCTTCCCCTTCCCCTTTCCCTCCTCCTCCTCCTCCTCCTCCTCCTCCTCCTCAGCCTGGTTTCCATGGGCAACAGAAGGAGACAGTAAAATTTGAGGTGGTAGAAAGGGCTGCTTCACTTCACGCTGCAGGGCTGGGCTTGCGTTCTTTATGTTCCCTCATGTTAAAAAAAACGCCTCCCTGTAATTCGAAACCGTGGCAGATGAGGGGGAAAGGTTCTAACTTCTCCTCCTGTGCAGCACTTGTGAGCTGGCCTCCCTGCGTTTGAGAAATGCCCGGCAACATCCGTTCCCAGCGGGGCACAAAGTTGCGTTGGACGGGGCAAGCCGACTTGAGTCCCAGGTCTCATCTAGTCGAGTCCTGAGCAAAGGCATCAATTAAGTTTTGGCGAAAAAAGCGAACGAGGAAATAAACCCTATTACCAGTTGAGGGTTTCCGGGCAAGAAAAGCAATAAAAGGTTCCCTCGTGCATCTGAATCAAACTTATTCCGTTATCCAATTTCCATCCGTTTGGTCCTCCTGGCGAACAGGCAGGCATTTCCTGTGCTTCCCAGACACGAGGGCACACTGTTAGGTCTTGATCGTTAAAACAATAAACGGACTCTGGGTCGATGATCAGTAGGGTTTATTGGAAAGGTAACGAAGCACCCAGCTTGCAAGAAGCCGATTCTGCCAGACTTGACTTTTGCACCCCTCTTCAGAGGTGGGATCCAGCAGGTTCTCACCCCGAGAGTGGATCACTAATTATTTGTGTGTGCCGAGAGGGGGTTACTAATTGGGTCTGCTTTTCCGTTAGAAATTCCATTATTGTAACTCGCTCTACTCGGGCCTTCCCTTGCGTTTGATCCGGAAATTAAAACTGGTCCAACATGCAGCGGCTCATTTGCTCACAGGGGCCAATTAACTGGAGGTCCCCGGCCCCTCAATGATGTGGCTGGCCTCCACTTGAGCCAGGGCCTTCACGGCTCTGGCCCCTGCCTGGTGGAACACTCTCCCTCCAGCTGTCCGGGCCCTGCAGGACCTTGGGGATTTCCGCAGGGCCTGTAAGACTGAGTTGTTCCACCAGGCCTTTAGAGAGACCGGCTGCTGAGGATGCCCCTTCTCCCTCCTCTTTACCCCCATGGGCCCTAATACCATCAGGACCCATTATTTCGCATTAGGAGGGTTTCGTAAGAGCGCGGGCGATGTTCTAAGATACTACTGTTGTTTTAATTATATGTATGTTTTTAGCTGATGTTTTATCTGTACACCGCCCTGAGCCCTTCGGGGACAGGGTGGTATACTAAATTTAATTAATTAAATTTCTTTTGATTTCTAGATATTAATTAATTAATTAACAACAACAACAACAACAACAACAACAACAATAGTAATAATAATAATAATAATAATAATAATAATAATAATAATAATAATAATAATAATAATAATAATAATAAGAACAAGTTGAACGATTGTGGCAAAAAAGAACAAGTTGAACGATTGTGGCAAAAAAGAACAACAGTAATCCCACTAGTAGTCGGTGCTCTAGGAGGAATCCCAAGAAATCTTGAAAAACATCTGGAAAGCCTAAACTTGGACAGAACATCAGTCCACATGCTGCAGAAAGCAGCACTTCTAGGAACTGCACATATTCTACGCAAATACCTCTAATATCCTAGGTCCTTGGGAAGGACTCGATATTCAGAGATGAATTCCAGACACTTGTGCTGTGTTGTTATGTGTATAATAATAATAATAATAATAATAATAATAATAAAGATCCAAAAATCATCAAGTCCTGTTGTTTCCTATGTGGCTGGTTAGCGAAGGTAGAAAACGGGATAATTCTCCCTGTTGTTGGGCTGTTTTAAAAACATGTTTTAGAAATATGGTAAAATTCCTGGTTTAAGGAAAGTCTCCTTCTTTTGATTTCTAGAAACAAAATTAAGTATTTGAAAGTATGAAGTATTTGACAGGCAGTCAATTGGAGGAGAAGTAGTTGTTTCTGTTGGCAGTAGACGATAGGACTTGCTATGATGAGTTTAAATTATGGACAGAAAGATACCAGCTGGAAATTAGGATCTTTTTTTTACAGTAAGAGTTTTTTACAGTAACAGAGAAATTATTAATGCCCCGCCCCCGGAATGCCCGGCCACATCCCCGTTGTGCCCCGCCCAGCCACGTTGGTGCTACGTTTGAATCCCACCCCCATGGGAACTTGTTACTAAAATTTTTGGATCCCACCCCTGCCCCTCTTTATACAGAAACGATCCCCCTGTTTTTCCAAGGAATTTGAGAAAGGGTTACATTGGAGCCCCCAAGGTCCTTTGGTTAAGTTCATAGAAACTCCAGAAATTCCTGGAAAGGTTGGGACCACAAGGAATCTGCGCCCTTTGTGCTGACGAGTCATTGCAAGCCGATATAATTCTCAAGGAACTCTCCAACCAACCACTGACTCGTTTTCAAGTTTTGTAAAGCTCAGGTTTAATGGATTGCGTTTTGTTTCCAATCTTACCCACGTATTTATAGACCTTGGGCTGTGTGGCTGAAAGGGGACATCGTTTTTCATCTTAATTGCCGTGACCAGAAAGGTAAACCTTTGTTGAAAAAAACGGCTGGCCGAGCAGACTCCTTCCGCACTTCATAACCCGTTTAGTCCCAAGAGGCTGTAAAATATATTGTGGGGACAAGGGGGCAAAATGGAGCAGGTAAGGGGCTTCCAATTTAATCCTAAAGTGAGTTACGCCAGTCTAGGCCTGTTCATTTCATTGGGTTTAGATTGGAGTAACTCTGCAAAGGATTGCACTGGAAGTTATAACCATATAAGATCCATGGTTGAAAGCTCTGTCAAAAACGTGTTTAGAGGGACTTCAACAATCCCTGCCGCGAGGCATCCTCTATATGAGGATAATACGGATACTCGACCTTTGAGGGTTGCTGTAAGGATGTCCTCAGTAAAAGTGCTGTATAAATGATAAATATGTATAGATGAAAAATGAAATATATAGGCAGTGGTGGGATCCAAAAATTTTAGTAACAGGTTCCCATGGTGGTGGGATTCAAACAGTGGCGTAGCGCCAATGGGGCTGGGCGGGGCACGATGGGGGCGTAGCCAGGCATTCCAGGGGCGGGGCATTAATAATTTCTCTGTTACTGTAAAAGACTGTTACTGTAAAAAAAAAGTTCCTAATTTCCAGCTGGTATCTGTCCATAATTTAAACTCATTATAGCAAGTCCGATCGTCTACTGCCAACAGAAACAACTACTTCTCCTCTAATTGTTTGCCTGTCAAATACTTAATACTTTCAAATACTTAATTTTGTTTCTAGAAATCAAAAGAAGGATACTTTCCTTAAACACGGAACTTTACCATATTATTAAAACATGTTTTTAAAACAGCCCAACAGGGAGAATTATCCCGTTTTCTACCTTCGCTAACCAGCCACATAGGAAACAACAGGACTTGATGATTTTTGGACCTAATGGAATTTCTAACGGCAAAGCAGACCCAATTAGTAGCCCCCTCTTGGCACACACAAATAATAACTAACCCACTCTCGGGAACTGGTGAGAACCTGCTGTATCCCACCTCTGTATATAGGATACCAAAAGGGACTGTGCTCTGCTAGCCTGAGTATTTAGCTGCTCTCCGCATATTTATCATTTATACAGCACTTTTTGAGAGGTCCAGCAACCCTCAGAGGTCAGGTGGTCTATATCTTGGTATTTGTTTGAGCCATGTAGCTGTGTCAGGAATTTGAGGCGCCCCTTTGTGTTGGTTCGTTTCCTTTAGGGAAGATGTCAGAAAATGAAGCTGGGTGACTGATGCTTCACTCGGTGGGCTTAGCCCAGAGGAGATCTCCCTGGTTGCCCAGACATTTTTAACATACAGGTGTCGGCTGTCAGGCAACGTTCCTCCAAGATTGAGCATCTCATTATGCCGATGATTGTTCTATTGATCCTTTTGTGCCTGAACCAGGTGAGCCTGCAGGAATTTCTGAACAAACGATGATGAGTCAGCGGCGGAGTGGGTGAGGGTGAATTAATGCCAGTGGTTCAAATAAGGTGGCGCTAAAGCGCGGCCGTGCCTTGCACGCGGCTGCCGTTGCGGGAGGGGGGAACCCAGCGGCGAGGCCATTTGCCAGGCCTTGTGAGGGTGGCTGGCATTGAGTCCCGCTTTGTGCATGCGCGCCGGTTTGGGCGCATGTGCAGAGGGCCGTTGGAAAATTGGCTGGCCAGGAGTGGGACAGGAACAGAGGTGGGATCCAGCAGGTTCTCACAGGTTCCTGAGAGTAGGTTACTAATTATTTGTGTGTGCCGAGAGGGGGTTACTAATTGGTGATTTTGCCACGTGATTTTGGCCTTAGTTACGCCCCTCCTCTCAGCAGTAGCGCGCAGAACTTGAAGCAGTCTAGCAGGAGGTGCACCGGCGTGCGTGGCAGCCTGCGCCTGCGTGCATTTGTTTCCCGCCCAAGGACCGGCGCAGCAGCTGCGTCCTTGCCACAGCCCCGCCCAGGAATGCCCCGCTCAGGAATGCCCAGCCACGCCCCGTCATGCCCCGCCCAGCCCCATTGGCGTTACGCCACAGTTTGAATCCCACCACCATGGGAACCTGTTACTAAAATTTTTGGATCCCACCACTGACCGTAACACAGTTAACTGATGTTACATCTTTCTGGAAAGCCCATGGAAACGGTTTATTTGGTAAAAATGGCCACTCTGAATAGACCAGCATAGAACACAAATGATCAAGGGATGTAATTGTACCTCTCTATTCTGCATTGGGAACCTGTTACTAAAATTTTTGGATCCCACCACTAGGCAGGAAGGACAGGCGGCGATAGGCTGACGTGTTCTCGCATGTTGCGTTTGAATGGGGCTGGGCCGGGGCCTATATAAGGCCCTGCCTCATGGCGCAGGCCCCATTTGGAGCCCGGACAGCGAGGCTTTCCCGCCCACCTGATCCCTGTTCTGTGGTAAATGTTTAAATGTTGTTATTGTCATAGCCGTTGGCGGGTTGCGCATGGGGGACGATCCGCTGGAAACCTCCTTTGTTTAGCACGCCTTAAGAAGTGGGGGTGGAGCAAGCTCACGGTAGGGACGCCCCGTGGGGGGCTGAGAAGCTTGCGCCCCTAATGTAAGTTGGAGGGGGCCTCCAGTCATGGGCGCTTTGCCGGTCTGGACTTTGTCTCGCTCGAATCTTTCGCTTGGTTTATTCCTCGAGCAGCTGGGCTGAGGAATCGGTTTGCCCCAGGGGACAGCACTTGGGCTGCCCAGAGGCTTGGATCATCCCCACCCCCACCCCCCCATGCTCCACCATCTGACTTCCTAGGCTTTCTGTTAATAAAGTTCTTTGACTATGGCCATTTTTCTTATCCACTTAAAATTGTGTTGGAGTTTTATTGTGGGAAGTGAAACCGAGCGTGAAGGGCCACACATCTACCCGCAATGGATCTCGGTCAGAGGTGGGATCCAGCAGGTTCTCACAGGTTCCCGAGAGTAGGTTACTAATTATTTGTGCGTGCCGAGAGGGGGTTACTAATGGGTGATTAGCCATGTGATTTTGGCCTTGGTTACGCCCCTCCTCTCAGCAGTAGTGCGCAGAACTTGAAGCAGTCTAGCAGGAGGTGTACCGGCGTGCGTGGCAGCCTGCGCCTGCGTGCATTCGTTTCCCGCCCAAGGACCGGCACAGCGGCTGCGTCCTTGCCACAGCCCCGCCCAGGAATGCCCTGCCCCCGTCATGCCCTGCCCAGCCCCATTGGCGCTACGCCACAGTTTGAATCCCACCACCATGGGAACCTGTTACTAAAATTTTTGGATCCCACCACTGGGGGTTGGCAATCTTTCGGCTTTGGTCGGGCTCCCTTTGAAACAGCAACTGAACGCTGAGAGCCTTTCGGGATCTGAGTTGCACCCAGGAGAACTTCAGGTAAAGCATCAACTGCCAGAGGCGTAGCTCCGGGGGGGGGGGACGCACCGGGCACATGCTCCTGTAGGGGTGTGGCAAGGGTGTTCCGGGGGCATTCCGGGGCGGGACAGGAATGGAAGATGCACCGGTGCACTGGGCGCTTTCCCCCCTTGCTGTGCCTTTGTCAACGGCAGTCTCTTCATGAGAAAGGTCCTCTGGCCAATGTTATACGTGTCCTGACAGGGAAGGAGCCATGGCTCAGTGGTAGAGCATCTGCTTGGCATACATAAGGTCCCAGGTTCAATTCCGAGCATCTCCAGTTAAAAGTGTCAAGCAACAGTTGATGTGAAAGAAGAGTTTGGATGTATACCTTGTTTTGCTCAACTGTATGGAGTCTCAAAGCGGCGTACAAACTCCTTTTCCTTTCTCTCCCCACACCAGACACCTTGTAAGGCAGGTGGGGCTGGGAGAGTTCGGCAAGAACTGTGGCTAGCCCAAGGTCACCCAGCAGGCTTCATGTGGAGGAGTGGGGAATCAAACCCGGTTCTCCAGATCCGAGTCCACCTCCTCGTCACCACTACACCACACAAACCCAAGCAATGGGACAGTTTTGGGAAAATAATTTTTTTGAATTTGGTATGCGTAAAATATCAATAAAACAATAATACTTGAGAGGTGGTTCACACCTCCCCCGAGGAGTTGTACCGCAGGAGCAGCAGTGGCGTAGGAGGTTAAGAGCTCGTGTATCTAATCTGGAGGAACTGGGTTTGATTCCCCGCTCTGCCGCCTGAGCTGTGGAGGCTTATCTGGGGAATTCAGATTAGCCTGTGCACTCCCACACACGCCAGCTGGGTGACCTTGGGCTAGTCACAGCTTCTCGGAGCTCTCTCAGCCCCACCTACCTCTCAGGGTGTTTGTTGTGAGGGGGGAAGGGCAAGGAGATTGTAAGCCCCTTTGAGTCTCCTACAGGAGAGAAAGGGGGGATATAATCCAAACTCCTCCTCCTCCTCCTCCTCCTCCTCTTCCTCTTCTTCTTCTTCTTCTTCTTCTTCTTCTTCTTCTTCTTCTTCTTCTTCTTCTTCTTCTTCTTCTTCTTCTTCTTCTTCTTCTTCTTCTTCTTCTTCTTCTTCTTCTTCTTCGATTAAGCACCCGTGGCTTAGATAGATGTTGAATACTGCTCTGATTTGTGTATGAAATAAAATCCTTTCACGTTTCGTAGAAATCTGATGTTTTTAGCTTCACCTGTGACTACTCTAAGTTGATGTGCCCGTTTTTTTTCCTGCCGTGGCTGTTTGGTGCCGTTCTGAATGCTAAGAATGTGATGTTAACAGTTTTGTGGTTTTCTGACATTTTGCTATCATTCTTCAAGCTGCCATCGACATAAACATTATTAATCTCTTGTACGCTCCTTCTCCATTTCGTTCCCCCAGGTTGGTAACACAGCCAATGCTGGTGTAGCATCAATAATTCAATGTGGAATACTTGCCATTTCTAAAAATGTTTTGCCCAAAACTACAAGGAGTGGCGGCTGCACGTGGATAGATGCATTTTGCTGGTTGCGATTCCGCCAACATTTTGGATTGCTTGTATTGCTTATTCTTTCAAGACGCACTGGCGTAATATACTATCGGAGTGCTAATTTTAAGGACCGTTGATATAGTTTTCTCTGTTGGGTACGGTGACCAGATGGTCACCTTTGTAAACCGGGACGGGCGGCCGCCCCCGCCCCCGCGTGCGCACAGCTGCAGGAGCGCACTGCTTTGTGGGGCGCTCCCATGTAACAGGAGCGCCCCACAAGGCCGTGCGCTCCTGCAGCCGCGCACGCGGGAGGCTGCCGCACTGCCTTGCGCCCCAGAAGGCAGTGCGGCAGCCTTCCAAAAATCGGGACACTTGTAAAAACCCGCAGGACGCGGGACAAATTGTTTTAAGGCGGGACTGTCCCGCCAAAAGCGGGATGTCTGGTCAGCCTACTGTTGGGTCAAGGCAAGGGAGAAGCGGAGGTGGTTTGCCACAGTCTTCCTCTGCAGAGCTTTCCTTGTTGATCCAGCTGAGCTTCCAAGCTCTGGGAACAAGCTATACCTTGCTGCAGATATTGCTTTAAAGTCTCAGAAATAGAAAATATTGCTTTAAATTCCCAGAATGAGTTACTTCCTGCCCATAAACCGACACATGTTAGAGAAAGAAAAACATTATATTAAGCCCCTGTAAAATAATTTACAGGCATTCCCTGACAAACGCTTTTCTTAAAAAATCAATTATCCACAGCAGTAAGCTTGGTTAGGGAGAAAAAGAATTACAGGTTATTTGGGAGATGTTTCTCTTCCTATGATTCATGTAATGGAAATATCTCTCTCACTGTGATTAAACAGGTTTGGCAGGTTTTGAGATAGAAAAACCTCCCAAACCTATTTGACCAGCATCAAAAATGGGTTGAGAGTTTACGCCACAAGCTGTGCTATCTAAGGTAGCCCTCATTCCCCTCTCGGGGGGGGGGGGAGTTATTATCCTTCGTCAGCTGAAGCAGCTTCTTCTGCTATGAATTTCAGCTAATCACCATAAAAATGAGATCCTGTGTACTTCACATTCCACATGAATATATTCATCGGCTGGAAAATGGATTTCAGCGGTGTTTCTCGCTACTTGCAAAATAATTTGAGATGGCTGGGTGGTGGGTTTTAAAAATTTAATTCCCAAGATTTAAAAATAATAATAATAATAACTTGTCAGCGGGAGATGTTTTCAATAATTGAGAAAATTGCCTCTATTCAATTTTTTTTTAACCTCACAATTATCATAATGATAGGCTTGCGCACGTACGTATAAAGAGAGAGATGCTCCGATCCCCAGGGCTTTATCTTGATAGTTTCCGATCTGTTGCGTTTGCTGAAAGATGACAAAGTGTGAATTTCTGTCAAACGATCTTTTACAACTGTGGGCAAACAAATCTAATATTCGGGGAAGCAATTTTAACACGGCGCGTTTTCCTGCTTTTGGCGAAAGGAAATGAATTTTTTCAGCCAACTCCATTTCGACAAAATCCTCTTTCAGTCTCTAGGGAACAAATTGGAGATCTGAAATTGCCAGTCCTCTGGAGTGATAAATGCACACAGGGGATGCACTTGAAAAAGCAACTGCAGTGCCTTTATAGCACTCAAAAGTATATCAGGTTTCTGCAAGACCACCAAATCCTTCTAAAGTGGCAGGGACCAGGGTTCGAAATGTGAGCAGTCGAGACGGAGATGAACCTAACCTAGTAAAGAGAGGACTGCGAACTTTGCCTTGAACACCTGATTTATTTTATTTTAATTTATTTATTAGATTCTTTCCCTCACCCTTCCCTGGAAGGCCCAGGGCGATTGACAGCCTCAGTTACAACGATGCAAAGTCACCGTAAATACTTTAAAACTCATTCTCCAATAATGCATCTAAATCTAAAATCAGGGGTATAAAACTATCCGAGCCAGCAGACAGTAAAAGTCTCTCTTTCTCACAATACTAGAACCAGGGGGCATTCATTGAAAATGCTGGGGGGAAGAATTAGGACGAATAAAAGGAAACACTTCTTCACGCAACGTGTGATTGGTGTTTGGAATATGCTGCCACAGGAGGTGGTGATGGCCACTCACCTGGATAGCTTTAAAAGGGGCTTGGACAGATTGATGGAGGAGAAGTCGATCTCTGGCTACCAATCTTGATCCCTCCCTTGATCTCCATGATTGCAAATGCCCTTAGCAGACCAGGGTGCTTGCTCTCAGCAGCCCAGAAGGCCCTTGCTTTTACCTCACCTGCCCGCGGTGGGCCACCTGGTGGGAGAAACCACTGCGAGTAGCTCAAGAGGAGCTGGGACTTAAGATGGACTCTGAAAGGTCTGCAGTCTAGCTGAGCCTTGTTCCTAAATGGTTCTTATGTTCTCTTCCTTGGCCACTGGATTGTTTGGTTTAAGTGAAAGCCCCCACAGAGGCTCACCAGAGAGGGGAATGGGGCGGGGGGGGGCACAGGGGGGGGAGAAGAAAGGGAAGGAAGAAAGGAAAATTATTTTAAAAGAAAAAACAAAAAGGGTCGGGGAGTGAGGGAGGGCTGGGGGGCCATCGATGTATCGCCGTAATCGCCTCAACCATATGCCTGGTGGGATAGCTCCATCTTACAGGTTGTGTGGAATTGCTTCTGGTCTCTCTGTACAGGTGGGGGCCAAGGCTGAAAAGGCCCCGGTTGAGGCAAGCCAGACTTCGCTTGGGCCAGAGATCACCCAACAGATCACCAACAGCAGCAGTGGCGTAGGAGGTTAAGAGCTCATGTATCTAATCTGGAGGAACCAGGTTTGATTCCCAGCTCTGCCGCCTGAGCTGTAGAGGCTTATCTGGGGAATTCAGATTAGCCTGTGCACTCTCACACACGCCAGCTGGGTAACCTTGGGCTAGTCACAGCTTCTTGGAGGTCTCTCAGCCTCACCTACCTCACAGGGTGTTTGTTGTGAGGGGGGAAGGGCAAGGAGATTGTCAGCCCCTTTGAATCTCCTGCAGGAGAGAAAGGGGGGATATAAATCCAAGGGTGGGATAAAAATGTGACCAACGGGCTGAGACCTCCTGCCAGATAGCGTCTCTTTTGGCCACTTGGCTGTTTTGTGAGCACCCAGAACAGCTCTGCCCAGATTTTGATTCCGGGGGGTGCGGGTGGGGGGCTTTCGTGTTCCCAACTGAAGGAAGATGGAGAGATTGTTAAAAAATTCAGCGGAGTGCTAAAAGGCTCTTGACATCGTTATTCTGCTTGGAGAAAAATCAATCAGGAGAAAAATTCAATGTGTCAGTGGTGGGGAGGGGAGAGAAAAAATAGTTATGTCTGAGGGAGCTCCCCCGAGTTCCCCCCCCCCCAAAAAACGAAACTTCATGCGGCAAATGACACCAGTCTTCAGAAGGTTGGGGAGAAAAAGAACTACGGGTTATGTGGGAAACGTTTCTCTTCCTATGATGCATGTGAAGGAAATATCCCTTTCTGTGGTTAAACAGGTTTGGCAGGTTTGGGGATAGAAAACCCCCCAAACCTATTTGATCAGCATAAAAAAAATTGGGATGAGAGTGCATACCGCAAGCCCTCATTACCCTCTCTGGGAAGGAAAATTATTATCATTCTTCAGGCAAAAAGATGGTTGGGGAAGGTGGGATTTGGGGAAAGGTTCTCATCATTCATTTACGCATGATGGCACATCTCTGGCAGCGCTTTCGGATTCATGCCAAGGTCCCCGGTATAAAACGAGGCCCTTTTTATGGCTATTGCTCTTTTCCAAAAGAATTTCTCTCAAAAGGCCAGTTCTACTTTCTGAAGCAACAACTCACCTGTGAAATGACCTTCTCCTTTAGATTCACCCGGCACCTCCGTTACTTTAGGCACCAGGCCAACGTGTGTCTGTTCACCCGGGTTTTTAATTAAGAGGCCGATGTTTTACCGCTGTTTTAATGGAATGCATTTTAGCCTGGAAACAAGGTATTCGTGTTAAGCTGCGTCCTTCCCTGTGTTTTTATGCTCTGTTTGACTGGTTTATAATGGGTTTTGCTAGAATGTGTTGGTATTTAATATTCTCCTTACGTTTTTGTTTCGTCAGCAGCTCCCCTGAAATCCCAGCCGTAAAAATGCACCAGATAGATATTCCGATGAACAACATACATCAACGTACCATAATGTGTAGTGGTTAGAGGATCAAGCCAGGCTCTTCTCATTCCACACCGAAAGCCAATGTTGTCTAGTGGTTAGGGTGCTGGAGTAGTCTGTAGAAGACACCAGTTCAAGTTTGCTAGGTGACCTTGAGCACACACTTCAGCCTAACTGTCTTGCAGGGTTGTCGTGAGGATAAAATGGAGGAGAAGACACCAATATAAGGTGCTTTGGGTCCCCATGGGGGAAGGAGAGGGAGGGGACGAACGAAGTAAATAGATAAAACGATGTAAGCTCTAGTGCAGGGGTCTGCAACCTGTGGCTCTCCAGATGTTCATGGACTGCAATTCCCATCAGCCCCTGCCAGCATGGCCAATTGGCCATGCTGGTAGGGACTGATGGGAGTTGTAGTCATGGCCAATTGGTCATGCTGGAGTTGTAGTCATGGAGTTGTAGTCATGGCCAATTGGCCATGCTGGTAGGGACTGATGGGAGTTGTAGTCATGGCCAATTGGTCATGCTGGAGTTGTAGTCATGGAGTTGTAGTCATGGCCAATTGGCCATGCTGGTAGGGACTGATGGGAGTTGCAATCATGGCCAATTGGCCATGCTGGAGTTGTAGTCATGGAGTTGTAGTCATGGCCAATTGGCCATGCTGGTAGGGACTGATGGGAGTTGTAGTCATGGCCAATTGGCCATGCTGGAGTTGTAGTCATGGAGTTGTAGTCATGGCCAATTGGCCATGCTGGTAGGGACTGATGGGAGTTGTAGTCATGGCCAATTGGCCATGCTGGTAGGGACTGATGGGAGTTGTAGTCATGCTGGAGTTGTAGTCATGGAGTTTCAGTCATGGCCAATTGGCCATGCTGGTAGGGACTGATGGGAGTTGTAGTCATGGCCAATTGGCCATGCTGGAGTTGTAGTCATGGAGTTGTAGTCATGGCCAATTGGCCATGCTGGTAAGGACTGATGGGAGTTGTAGTCCATGAACATCTGGAGAGCCACAGGTTGCAGACCCCTGGTCTAGTGTCAGAAAAGAAAATGACACCAAAGTGAAGAAGCTTAGCTTCCTTCAGCAAGAACCAAATAAAAAAGATGAAGAGTTGAAGAAGTGTTTGAATTTCTAGCCCACCTTTCTCTCCTGTAAGTAGCCTCAAAGTGGCCTACACATTCTTTCCTTTCCCTTCCCACAACAGACCCCTTGTGATTCCCCACTCCTCCGCATGAGCGGCGGACTCATATCTGGTGAACTGGGTTTGTTTCCCCGCTCCTGTACATGAAGCCTGCTGGGTGACCTAGGGCCTGTCACACCTGCCTCACAAGGTGTCTGTTGTAGGGAGAAGGGGTGGAGTTTGTAAGTTTGAGACTCCTTAAAGGAGAGGTAGGTGGGGTATGAATCCAAACTCTTTTTCTTCATCACCTGGACATCACTCGTTGCTTCCCGAGATCTCCTGCCCCTCTCCCCAGAGACAGACAACTCTGTCCAACACTCTTGCTGAATGTTCACCAGGCTGCGCTGTGATGTGACCCAGAAACTGTGGCTGGCACACAGGAGCAGAAGCCTGCAGAATTACTCCTGTGTCATTTCTACGCGATTTATTTTGCAAAGTCCCCATGGGGGAAGTTCACACTCTTGCTCTTTTGGGTTCTTTTTTTTTTTTAAAGGAAGTTGTTCCAACTTAACACGGCAGGTGGGTCTATTGCTTTGTTTTCTTGCCGTTCTTTTACTAACAGAGTGTTTGTCCCGTCAGGAAATGCTTATCGGGAGTGCCTCGGTAATGGGACGTGGGCCATCAAGGTGAACTACTCTCAGTGCGAGCCGATTCTGGACGATGAGGTCAGTATCCGTTCTCTGTCTGCTTTTCGCCAAGTACACCTTGAACACAAGATCACGGCAGAAAATAGTCCCCGAAGCCCTCCGTGTTTAGAAGGCATTAGTGCTTTCATTTGCCAGGTTCTTTGAAGGCTTAACAAAGAGCTTGATAAATATTAAAAGAGAAGGGATATTCCCCAAATTCTTCGGAGTTCAAATATCACAGAGGTAGTGAAGGGCTGTGTTTCCAGCCAAGAATTTCCTTGTAATCCCGGCCTTGATTAAAGTTCAAATTTGTTCCCTTCAAATGACCTTTTATTGCTGTTACTTATTGCCCATTTATTAATCTCAGCACACATCTTTTGGCTGACCAGATCTGTCTTGCCTATCTGCAAATACACAATAAAAGGTTGGGTTATTTCCCCACCAGAAAAGGCTTCTTTGAATAAAATATGACATCTGCAGTTATAGGGAAAAGTAATTTTTCTTGTGCAGTGGTGCTGGTGGAATAAAGATACCCGTTCCATTCTAAGAGAGGCAGTGTTGCATAGTGGTTAGAATGTCAGACTAGGAACAAGGAGACCCAGTCTGAATCCCCCTTCTGCCATTAAAGTTCCCATGGTGAGTCTGGGCCAGGGGTCTGCAGCCTGCGGCTCTCCAGATGTTCATGGACTACAAATCCCATCAGCCCCTGCCAGCATGGCCAATTGGTTGCAGACCCCTGCCCTAGATTCTGGCTCTCTTCTGCCTGGACTCTATTTTGTCCTTCCTGGAGCCATTTTTGAACCAAACCTTCCCTCAAAACACACATGAACTGGTGTGATAGTTCTGATAACTGCCCCTAAAGATCATGGAAGTGTCTGACTAATATAATCTCCTGTAAGGAGACTCAAAGGGGTTTACAATCTCCTTTCCCTCCCCCCCCCAACAACCACCCTGTGAGGTGGGTGGGGCTGAGAGAGCTCCGTAGAGCTGTGCCTAGCCCAAGGTCACCCAGCTGGCATGTGTTGGAGTACACACGCTAATCTAGTTCACCAGATAAGCCTCCACAGCTCAAGTGGCACAGCAGGGAATCCAACCTGGTTCTCCAGATTAGAGTGCACCTGCTCTTAACCACTGTGCCATGGAAACTCTCTGCTTGTCCCCCACCCAAAACTAGGAACCAGACCCCCCTCTATGCCACCCCCAAGGTACCCAGTCCCCCCAAACCCTTTTTCTAATCAGCTTGAAAATATTTCCATTTTATTTACAAAGGGCAAAACAACGACCTTTTCAGACGGCTGTTTAGTAGACACCAAGTGCTTCTTCGTGTTTTTCTTCTCATTTTTTAAATTTTTATGCATACAGTAATTAAGAACACATTAGAAAGGCAAATTAACAATTAACTATGAATTAAAATTTTAATTACCAATCCAAGGTCTGTTGGAATGGTGTCATGCAAGTGAAGTTCTCTCCGTCGATGGATGACTCTGTTTCCTGAATTGTCAGATGCATTTCCTGATAGGACCGAGCTGCCGCTAGGAGATACAGAAGGCATCAGTACTAAGAGACTGAGTTGGGATTCGCGAGGCCCCTCATTTGGGTCTTGTCCAGAGGTGGGATCCAGCAGGTTCTCACAGGTTCCCGAGAGTAGGTTACTAATTATTTGTGTGTGCCGAGAGGGGGTTACTAATTGGTGATTCTGAACTAGACAATTGGATTAAATACTAAAAAACACGTTCCGGTAAATATATTTATTGTGCGCCTCCCCACCTTGATTACGTCTTGTCTCCCCAGTCACCTTTGGGTGAGTCAGAACTGGAGATTTTACAGGCTGAATGGTTATTTAGCACCTTCGGGGACGGGGCGGGATAGAAATTTAAAGTATAAATAAATAAATAAATAAATAAATAAATAAATAAATAAATAAATAAATAAATAAATAAATAAATAAATAAATAATTCTATTTTACTGTTATTTCCTATGTATTGCTTACATTTGATTCAAGCTGCCCCAAGCCAGGCCTTGGCCAGAGATGGGTGGGATACAAATATAGTAAGATGAACAAACAAACACACAAACAAATAAAACCTTAACCAGTTCTGTAGGGCATGCAAGACAGAGATGTTCTACCATGCTTCCGGTTGAGGCAGCTCATACATCCAGTCTGTTTTATTGGCCTCCCAATATTTTCCGCACCTCCTTTTCTCTATCCCGACAGATGTATGTATAACATCTGTATATACAGAATGGTAGGATGTATAACAGAATGGTAGGATGAGGGATTTTTCAGGCTATATTGAGCTTTTTGGATACCCCATCAGTCATCATCTTACAATTTCATTGTTTATTTTTTAAAATTTTATATTTATACCCCACCTTACCCCCAAAGGGCCCAGGGTGGCTTACAGTAACATAAAGCCTAAAATGTGTTTTATCATATTTAATTTATATTTAATGTTTTAAGCTATTTTATTTAATTGTGTTAGTTAATGTTTTAACACCCTGAGCTGGGTGTTAGCTGGGAAAGGGCAGGCTATTAAGTTTAATAGAATAAAAATTTTAAAAAAGAGAGAATGCATCAATTAAAAAATAATAATGATTTTCAGAGGGCACTGTATAAGTGCTCAGAATTCATTATTAAAGGCACAGGGTCCCTGTATAACATCTGTATATACAGAATGGTAGGATGAGGGATTTTTCAGGCTATATTGAGGTTTTTGGATACCCAACCAGTCATCCTCTTACAATTTCATTGTTTATTTTTGTTAGGATTTGCAAGTGTCTGTCACAATCCTGACAGCAAGGGGTTAACTGTGTACATGTTAATTAGCTAGTGAGGTCAGTGTCTTGCTATCTATTCATTGATCAGTCATTGGGCAGTTAATCCGACATTGCTTATGTGAGGCAGAGCACGTAGGTCAGAGGTTATAAAGTTAACTATGTTTCTTTGTCTCACCAGACACGAGGTTTTTTCTTTGTACCTGTAAGATGGATTCACCTTAAGAGGTGAATGCCTAGGCCAGCTGTGGGCTCACATGTGCCTAAGTTCTGTAACTAAGTTTGTACTAGAATAGTAAGGATTTATTGTGTTTATTCCATGTATACCCTACCCCAGTGGTGGTGAACCTATGGCACGGGTGTCAGAGGTGGCACTCAAAGCCCTCTCTATGGGCACGCGCAAACAGAGTCGACCCCACCCCACACATCTAGGCTGGCCTGGGCCACTGGGCTCGATTATTTATTTATTTATTTCATTTTTAAACCGCCCTCCCCCGAAGGGCTCAGGGCGGTGTACATCAACATAATAATACAAATATAAAACAATCTATAACAATTTTAAATTAATAAAATTTAAACAATTTAAAATTTACAATTTACAGTTTACAGATGGCGACTTATCCCAACCCCATTCCCGCCCACGGGAGACCAAGATGGTATGGGGGTCAGATGGTCATCCCGGCTGGCCAAAAGCCTCACATGGAACAAGGTCCGTTTTACAGGCCCTGCGGAAACTCTGAAGGTCCCGCAGGGCCCTGGTCTCCTTAGGGAGCCTGTTCCACCAGGTAGGGGCCAGGGCAGTAAAAGCCCTGGCCCTTGTTGATGCCAGCCGGATCTTTTTTGGGCCAGGGATTTCCAGCAACCGCTCCTCCATAGAGCGGAGGGCCCTAGTAGGGCAGTCTGAGGAGATCACGATCCCTCAGATATGAGGCCCAATGCAGCTAGTGGCCTTAAAGGTCAAGACCAGCACTTTGAAGATGGCCCGGAACTGCGATGGGCAGCCAGTGTAGATGGTATAGGACCGGAGTAATCCGGTCCCAACTAGCTGTTCCTGTAAGTAGTCTGGCTGCCGCATGTTGAACGAGTTTCAATTTCTGGATCACCGACAGAGGCAGGCCAGCGTAGAGCACGTTACAATAATCCAGCCTAGAGGTGACCGTTGCATGGATCACTGTGGCCAGGTCAGAACGGGACAGATACGGGGCTAATTGTCTCGCCTGTCGCAGATGGTAAAAAGCGATTTGGGCAGTTTGAGTGACCTGGCCCTCCATTGATAATGTCGGGTCCAAAGCCACGCCCAAGCTCTTAACAGTCGAGGTTAGATGTAAGACCTCGCCGTTTAGCGACGGCAAGCAAAAGTCCACCGGTCTCTCCCCTCGTCCCAACCACAGGACCTCCGTCTTTGCAGGGTTTAGCTTCAACCGACTTGCTCTCAACCACCCAGCTACGGCTTCTAAACAGCACTGGAGAGCTCCAGGGGCTGCGGACGGGCTGCCCTCCATCGTGAACACGAGCTGGGTGTCATCGGCGTACTGATAGCACCGCAGCCCGAAACTCCGGACTAAACTTGCCAGGGGGCGCATGTAGATATTAAAAAGCATCGGGGAGAGGACCGCCTCCTGCGGCACCCCACATTCAATGGGGTAGCGCCTGGAGTTCTCACCCCCCCGATGTCACCTGCAGTCCCCGGTCTCGGAGAAATGAGGTCAGCCAATCCAAGGCTGACCCGCAGACCCCAGTATCAGCGAGGCGATGGACCAAAAGGTCGTGATCTACCATGTCGAACGCTGCAGTGAGATCTAACAGCACCAGCAGCGCCAACCCACCTCTGTGCAAGTGAAGCCAGTGTCTGTCCACGACAGCAACCAGCACCATCTCGGTCCCATGGCCAGCCCGGAACCCGGACTGGAAGGGATCCAACATGTGTGCTTCATCCAGAAATCGCTGGAGCTGCTCCGCCACCACTCGTTCAATTACTTTACCCAGGAACGGTAGATTAGAAACTGGGCGGTAATTGGCCGGATCCTCAGGATATAACAATGGTCTTTTCAGGAGCGGACGGACCACTGCCTCTTTAAGCCAACCCGGGAAAGCTCCTTGCTCAAGAGAGCTGTTGATAATATCCAACAGGTGGCTCCGAAGCACCTCCCCACTGGCTTTCACACCAGCCAGGAAGGGCACGGGTCAAAAGAACATGTGGTAGACCGTACAGCTGCCAGTGTTCTGTCAACATCTGATGGGTCAAGTCGGTCGAAGTGGTCACAGACGAGGGACCCAAAGGCGACCAGAAGGGGCCTCTAGTTCACTTATTGTATCAACTGCTTGCGGGTAGGGTTTGGCGAAGAGCCAACACTTTGTCCGTGAAGTAGCTTCGCAAATGTCTCACAGCTTACAGCCAATTTCTCTAATTTAGGACCCATAGCTGAGGAATTCCGTCAATGACCGGATCACCCTAAACAATTGTGCTGGAATGGCGAGCTAGCTTCTGCTAAAGAGGAAGCAAAAAATACCCTCTTTGCAGCCTTCACGGCACCCTCGTAGGATCTCATAAACGTCCAATACGAGTGTCTTGTCTCCTCGTCAAGGGTCCGCCGCCACACACGCTCCAGCCGTCTCAGTTCCTGCTTCATCCGTCGCAGCTCCTCAGTATACCAAGGAGCCAGTCTGGTGCGGGAGCAGAGAGGGCGCTTTGGCGCGACAGCCTCAATGGCTTCAGAGAGCCTGTTATCCCAGCCCTCTACCAGCTCATCAAGGGTGCCGCCGGTGGGTGGGGTCTCCCGCAGAGCTTCCTGGAACCTCTCTGGGTCCAGTAGTCTCCGTGGGCGGGCTAAAATATGCCCGTCGCCTAGACAGGGGGGCATGGCAGCATCTATCCGGGCCTTAAGGACGTAGTGGTCAGACCACGGCACTCTATCAATAGAGGATAAGCCCACATGCACACCCGCCGCAAAGATCAGGTCTAGAGTGTGGCCTTGCTGATGTGTGGGACTCGCGGTGTTTACTAAGGAGAGACCTAGCGTCGCCATGGTTGACACTAGATCAGCGGCTATCAAAGAGGAGGCCGAATCAACATGGACGCTAAAGTCACCCAGCACCAAAAGGCGAGGGTACCGCAACGTCCATTCAGAGGCGACCTCCAAAAGCCGCGACAGGCTTTCTGCCGGCGCGCTAGGCGACCGGTACACCAGCAGAACTGCCAGTCTCTCCGGAGAGTCCCAACAAAGGCCCAAACACTCCAATCCCATGATCAGTGGGACGGGGGACGTCCGAAAGGTGATCGAATCCCGGATGAGCATCGCCACACCACCCCCCCGGCCCTGTGTCCGAGGCTGCTGAACAAACGTAAATCCCTTTAGCATTAAACCTAAGACCTAGTTTTGGGGAAGTAGTGTAGGTAACTCTGTTAAGCATTGGTTAAACCCCACTGATTTTCATGCAAAGAACTAAAGCATGATTCTTTACCTGGGAGTAAGCTCAGTTGCTGGCAATGGGGCTTGCTTCTGAGTAAACCCTCCTAGGGTCGTGATTCACCCGTTTGAAGAGTTGCATGGTTGCTTCAAAGCAAAGCCACCTTCTACCACCAAGCTTACTCCCAAGTATCGCACGCCTCAGAGCCAACCATCTTTTCTAAACTAAAACCTCAGTATTCAGGTTAAATTGCCGGGTTGGCACTTTGCGATAAATAAGCGGGTTTTGGGTTGCAGTTTGGGCACTCGGTCTCAAAAAGGTTCGCCATCACTGGACTAGAGGGAATCAATCGAGGGCTCCTCCATATCTGTAACTGCACTTCAGGTGTGGACTGGCCATTATGGCCACCGGGGAAATCCTTGCTGGGCTGATGACCTGCCCACCCCCACTTGGACCAGTCCAGCCCATGGTAGAAGAGCCATGGTGGACCAGGGAAGGCAATTCCCAGTCTGGGGAGCCGTGCCCCGCCCATGGAAGGCATCTCTGGCCCAGATGAGACATGTGTGAATGTGAAACCAGTCCCAACAGGTGTGTGGGAAGCACCCAGCCAAGAAACAGTATCATCATCATCATCATCATCATCATCATCATCATCTTATTTATTAATTTGATTGATTGATTGATTGATTTAATATACCGCCCTATCCCCGAAGGGCTCAGGGCAGTGTACAATATAAAACATCATATATAAAATCATACATATGATTTAAAACAGCAGTTATGTCCTAAAACAGCGTCCCACAAAACCTTTACGTAACCCTCCCAAGAGGGTATGGGATTGGGTGGTTCTTCGTCCCTTCTGTGTGGGAGCGGTTCCTGGGTGGGCTGTGGGTTTGGCTCCGGTCTAGGGTTTATTTTTTCCGCTTTCAGTTCACCCTGGTGCGGTGGTTGGAATGCTCCCTACCCTTGTAAAACTGTAGGAGCCCCCCCCCAGTCCCACATCAGCCACGCCTTCTCGAATGCCCCATGCATTGTGGACAAACCCGATCCTTCTGGAAATGGACGATCTTTGAGGGAACGCGGAGGTTTGAGGGGGAAAAGTATAACTCTATTCAAATCATTTTATTTACGGTCTACGACCAGAACAGCAAAAACTCTATTCATAGATTCATATACTTCATCTCAACAACAGCAAAGAACCTTTCTTGGCATAACAACATTATATACACAGATCCACTTAACCAAGCAGAGGGAAACTAAAATAAACGTACAGGTAGAGAAGGCTGATGTTCAGGATTTGCTCCTAAAGCGCTGTTTTATATACAAATCCAAAAATTTGGTGACTGCATCATTTGCATCACTACTGGGGCTGTCCAACAGAAGAGGTGTTGGAAATATTTACTGCAAAATCCAAGATGCATACTCTTTTTGAGTAGCAAGAAGGTGACAAGTATTTGACTCTGGAGTGCACACTTAATGTGCAAGAGTGGACTAATATACAGTAGGCAGGCTCATGTGGTCTATAGCAGGGGTGAGGAGACACCTTTAACACTGCAAAAGAGAGCCGACTTTGGGAGCCGTTTTCCATGGGAAAAGAAAACACTTGGAGCCACAAATAATTTTTGACATTTAAAATAAATATAACACTGTATATATTAGGGTTTTTTTTACCTTTTACTCCACTCATTCTGAGAAGCGCATGGATGCGCCTGCCCTGCTGCCTGCAGGGTGGGCAAGCGAGATAGGGGCCAGCGGACTTAGGCCTTGCAAGCAGCGCTTGACATGCCCGCCCGAGGCTCCGAACGGGGTGGGCGAGAGGGGAAGCCCGCGGCACTGCCCAGCTGGCCACGGGCAATTGGTGTGCCTGCCCTGCTGCCTGCAGGGCGGGCAAGGATGAAGCCGGCGACTCAGCCTTGCCGGCCGCCAGGAAAGCGCCCGCCCCGCTCCAATGGGGCGGGCGAGAGGGGAAGCCTGTGGCGCGGCCCAGCCATCCGTGAGCAGTTGGTGCGCCCGCCCTGCTGCCTGCAGGGCAGGCAAGGATGAAGCTGGCAGCTCGGCTCATGGAGCCGCAGTGCAAGGGCAGAAGAGCCGCATTTCCCGTTGCATATGCATAGCCTTTGGTGGTAAGGGGTTTTAGTGAATCTCCGTTGATACGGCTGATGGAAGGGCATTGCAACAGGCCAACATCATTGCTCTACGGAGCCTGGGCACGGTTATCTGGTGCAGGTATTGAAGCACCCCTTATGGCTACCAAACCTGCTAGCAGGACTTCTTATCTCATTAAGTCCATACACTGGTGAACTAATATGAAACTTTCTCTCCTTTTTTGAAGTGTGTTTCTTGAGGCCTCTAACCATCTTTGTTTTCAGTTCCTGGCCAGGGAAGCCGGCAGATCTGTAAATGCCGAAGCTGTGAGCCTGATATGATTGCATAAAATTGCTGAGGGGCCATTGCCACTTCCTAACTCAAATTAACTCTTTCTAGCCACCTTCACTTTCGTCCTCGCTTGTAGCAGATTCGGAGGATTAGACTTGAGTTATGCGTTAGTCCAACTTTTCGGCTTCTCTGCTTTGCAAACACTCCAGACAAAGACCCCGCTTCCTCCTACTACAAGTTTGCTGCTGGCATGTTCATCAACTACCTGGGGCACTGCATATCTGTCGGCGCTCTCATCGTGGCCTTCTTGCTTTTCCTGTGCTTGAGGTGAGTCGTCCATCTTTTCATACGTTAATTGTGTTCAACGGGGCTACTCACTGCCCTGTTTTGGAAGAAGGCCCTCAATAGCATACAGGGGTCTGCAACCTAAGAACATAAGAACATAAGAACAAGCCAGCTGGATCAGACCAGAGTCCATCTAGTCCAGCTCTCTGCTACTCGCAGTGGCCCACCAGGTGCCTTTGGGAGCTCACATGCAGGATGTGAAAGCAATGGCCTTCTGCGGCTGTTGCTCCCGAGCACCTGTACTGTTAAGGCATTTGCAATCTCAGATCAAAGAGGATCAAGATTGGTAGCCATAGATCGACTTCTCCTCCATAAATCTGTCCAAGCCCCTTTTAAAGCTATCCTGAGGCTGATGGGAATTGTAGTCCATGAACATCTGGACAGCTGCAGGTTGCAGACCCCTGATACCTTATCAAGCGATGTCAGTGGGAGCAAAGGGTAGTGAGAATGGGGGAAGATACATCTTCTGGAATTTGTGTCTTCGTGACTCCCAGATTGCAGTTTGCGTGCCCAGGAACTAGGACAAGGTATAGAATTCAGCATCTGGAGAAGGTCATTTTCTCTCCATGGATCCAGTTTTGAATATGAAACTGAGTGGAGGTTGAAGAGTTAAACTTCTTCTCCTTTCCCTGCATGACTCTGAGACAAATTGAGGCTGTGAGAGATACAGGGAATGTTGCTGTCAAGGCAGAACTTGTTACACCGTTACCTGGAGGCACCTCTGTACATGCTGTGTTGGTTCTCTGCCAATATTTAGCCCTATCAACACCTGCCCAAGGTTGGTCTCCGCAGTCCCAGCCTTGTGCGCATGGATACGGTGTATATGATTTTTGACCCTCAAATGGTCTTCAGGCCCTCAACGGTTCCTCCTGAGATATTTGAAGAACGATGCCAAGATTCTTAACGTAGAGGCTATTTTGAATCTTCTGGGGGCTACACCATGGAAGCAGCTAACGGCAGAGATTGATGTACAGGTGACTAAGATGGAAACGACAGCTTTCACAATGGAACTGACGCACTGTATAAAATTAACGGCCCACTCCTGTGAATATTAATTCCCAAGTAAGCCTTGCTTGTTTCAATGAGACACCCTCCCAGGTTTGCTGAGGACTCTACCCCCAGAGAAAAACC